>NW_027189160.1:594714-748577 GCF_040958095.1 Procambarus clarkii | reverse complement strand
TTCGTCAAATTGCAGACAAATTGCAGACAGAGGGGTCAGTCATTGCAGACTGACCCCTCACTCATCTGGTGCCTTCGGGAGGTAGAGATGTTTGAGATATATATATCTCGAACTATCTACTTCTTTTGTAAGGTCTGATGGCGTAGTGGGTTAAAGCATACTAGTTATGCCAGCTACTGGAAGGTAGTTGTGCTTTCTGGGTTCGAGTCCCACTGGTGGGTGTTGTCCAAAGATTATATATATATATATATAATATATATATTTATTATTTTCTGGTTTAGGGCTTCTATCCCTCTAACTATTTTCTTAGCATCAGGGCTTAATTGAAATAGGAGTTCTCCAAAACTCATTTTCGTACTTTTAAGGTGAAGAAAAGAAGTGATTTACTATAGAGTGTATTACACTTATTTGTATAATTTGCACGACGTTTCGAACCTCCATGGTTCATTCTCAAGTGAACAGATCTTACAATACTAGTTGATTTTATACCCGCATTAGGTCAGGTGATAATACAATGAAGGTGAAAACATGGGGGATACATAAGGGATAACATAGGGCTGCAGAAGGCTTATTGGCCCATACGAGGCATCTCTATCTAAACACAAAGATTAATCCAGTGTAATTGGCCTGTTATGTTGGACATTGTCTTCTGTGTTGACATCGATATGTTCTTGTCTTGTCCTTACTCTCATGGGGGTAGAGAATAGTTCCGTGATTTGGGTGTTCATGGTAGGTCGCTCTATTCTTATGTGAATTGCCTCAAGAATTTGTAATCTTCTTGAATCTTGGGTTTTGTCTATTATGCAAAGTATTCTTGTTCAACATTTCTCTTGTTAGAGTAATGTCATGGGCTTGTCTCATGTGATTCCTAGGGCACCAGATTGAAGATGGCATGTCAAACGCCTCGTCAGCTTGGTCGACGTCATACCTATGTACTTACATTGAAGGTTACATCCTTCGTGGGGGCAAGTGTACATGTATACAACGCTTGACTGCTGTAGAGGGTTCTCCGTCGGCTTCGGGTTTTTTGATAAGGAGTTCGGAAGTCTTCTTGGTTTTGTAGAATATTATCAGGTTTATGTTTTGGTTAGGAGTAGTGCTTTTTACTCCTTTACGGATTATTTCTTTCATTATTCTTTCCTCTTTTATATGTTCACTGTGCATGGTTGATTTGTAATATAATTTTATTGGGGGTGTTGTGGTTTCTGTTCTAGGTTCTGAATTATACCAACGGTCCAAGTGTCTTCTTATAGCAGCGTTTATTCCGCGTTGCTATATCCGTTGTTCACCAATACCTGAGTTACTCTTTCAAACTCTCTACTCACGTTGCTCCATTCAGAGCAGTGGGTAAGCGCTCGACGAATATAAGCATTGAGAACACTGGCTTTGTATCTTTGGGGGCACTCACTTCTACCGTTCAGGCATAATCCTATGTTGGTGGGCTTGGTATATACGTTGGTGGTTAAAGAGGTTCCTGTTTTTGTTATTAGTACATCCAAGAATGGCAGACTGTTATTTTCACTATTTTCATGTGTAAATCGGAGTACTGACTCTCTCTCTAGGTGTCTTTTTAGGTCAATTAGTTCATCTGAGTCTTTTACTATTACGAATATGTCATCTACATAACGGCAGTATACAGTTGGTTTTTGTCTGCTACTGAAGACCCTATCTTCGATGGTTCCCATATAAAAATTAGCAAATAAAACTCCTAAGGGGAGCCCATTGCTACTCCGTCTATTTGTAAATACATGTCTCCTTGTGGACTGATGAAAGGGGCTTCCTTTGTACATGCTTCGAGAAGACTTTTCAAGTGTGGCTCAGGTATGTCTAATTTGGGGGTGCTCTCGTCTCTGTATACTCTGTCCAGTATCATTCCTATGGTTGTGTCGACTGGGACGTTGGTAAAAAGGGATTCAACGTCCAGGGAAGCGATGATTCCATCGGGCTGGGTAGATTTGATCAATTCTAGGAAATCTGCTGATGATTGTAGACTAAACTTACTTGGAGTGTATGGAGTTAGGAGTTCATTGAGTTTCTTTGCCAGGTGATAAGTTGGGGTTGGTATTTGGCTGATTATAGGGCGTAGTGGGTTACCTGGTTTATGCGTCTTAACATTGCCGTAGGCATATCCTAAGCCATAGTCGCCTTGAAGTTTATTGAAATGCACACTACCTTTCTTTGCGTTGATTGCTGTAATTGTTTTGTTTACTTTCCGCTTAAGGTCTTCTACGGGGTTCCTCGTGATTCGTTGAAATTTGGAGTCGTCACTTAGGATGTCGCTAATTTTGTTCATGTATTCATGGGTAGGAATCAATACATATGCTGCTGTTTTGTCGGCTTTTCTTATTGTTACGTCTTTCAGAATTTTTAGTTGTTTCGCTGCTTCTTTGAGTCGTGGGGTTAAGATTGTAGATGAATATGTTCCTCGTTTTTTCCCTGCTTCTGCAAGTAGTTCAGCTTGAAGTGTGTCAGTGGTGATGACTTTTTTGTTAAAAAAAGTCTAAACAACTAAAAATTCTGAAAGACGTAACAATAAGAAAAGCCGACAAAACAGCAGCATATGTATTGATTCCTACCCATGAATACATGAACAAAATTAGCGACATCCTAAGTGACGACTCCAAATTTCAACGAATCACGAGGAACCCCGTAGAAGACCTTAAGCGGAAAGTAAACAAAACAATTACAGCAATCAACGCAAAGAAAGGTAGTGTGCATTTCAATAAACTTCAAGGCGACTATGGCTTAGGATATGCCTACGGCAATGTTAAGACGCATAAACCAGGTAACCCACTACGCCCTATAATCAGCCAAATACCAACCCCAACTTATCACCTGGCAAAGAAACTCAATGAACTCCTAACTCCATACACTCCAAGTAAGTTTAGTCTACAATCATCAGCAGATTTCCTAGAATTGATCAAATCTACCCAGCCCGATGGAATCATCGCTTCCCTGGACGTTGAATCCCTTTTTACCAACGTCCCAGTCGACACAACCATAGGAATGATACTGGACAGAGTATACAGAGACGAGAGCACCCCCAAATTAGACATACCTGAGCCACACTTGAAAAGTCTTCTCGAAGCATGTACAAAGGAAGCCCCTTTCATCAGTCCACAAGGAGACATGTATTTACAAATAGACGGAGTAGCAATGGGCTCCCCCTTAGGAGTTTTATTTGCTAATTTTTATATGGGAACCATCGAAGATAGGGTCTTCAGTAGCAGACAAAAACCAACTGTATACTGCCGTTATGTAGATGACATATTCGTAATAGTAAAAGACTCAGATGAACTAATTGACCTAAAAAGACACCTAGAGAGAGAGTCAGTACTCCGATTTACACATGAAAATAGTGAAAATAACAGTCTGCCATTCTTGGATGTACTAATAACAAAAACAGGAACCTCTTTAACCACCAACGTATATACCAAGCCCACCAACATAGGATTATGCCTGAACGGTAGAAGTGAGTGCCCCCAAAGATACAAAGCCAGTGTTCTCAATGCTTATATTCGTCGAGCGCTTACCCACTGCTCTGAATGGAGCAACGTGAGTAGAGAGTTTTGAAAGAGTAACTCAGGTATTGGTGAACAACGGATTATAGCAACGCGGAAATAAACGCTGCTATAAGAAGACACTTGGACCGTTGGTATAATTCAGAACCTAGAACAGAAACCACAACACCCCCATAAAATTATATTACAAATCAACCATGCACAGTGAACATATAAAAGAGGAAAGAATAATGAAAGAAATAATCCGTAAAGGAGTAAAAGCACTACTCCTAACCAAAACATAAACCTGATAATATTCTACAAAACCAAGAAGACTTCCGAACTCCTTATCAAAAACAGCCGAAGCCGACGGAGAACCCTCTACAGCAGTCAAGCGTTGTATACATGTACACTTGCCCCCACGAAGGATGTAACCTTCAATGTAAGTACATAGGTATGACGTCGACCAAGCTGACGAGGCGTTTGACATGCCATCTTCAATCTGGTGCCCCTAGGAATCACATGAGACAAGCCCATGACATTACTCTAACAAGAGAAATGTTGAACAAGAATACTTGCATAATAGACAAAACCCAAGATTCAAGAAGATTACAAATTCTTGAGGCAATTCACATAAGAATAGAGCGACCTACCATGAACACCCAAATCACGGAACTATTTACTCTACCCACCATGAGAGTAAGGACAAGACAAGAACATATCGATGTCAACACAGAAGACAATGTCCAACATAACAGGCCAATTACACTGGATTAATCTTTGTGTTTAGATAGGAGATGCCTCGTATGGGCCAATAAGCCTTCTGCAGCCCCTATGTTTATCCCTTATGTATCCCCCCATGTTTTCACCTTCATTGTATTATCACCCTGACCTAATGCGGGTATAAAATCAACTAGTATTGTAAGATCTGTTCACTTGAGAATGAACCATGGAGGTTCGAAACGTCGTGCAAATTATACAAATAAGTGTAATACACTCTATAGTAAATCACTTCTTTTCTTCACCTTAAAAGTACGAAAATGAGTTTTGGAGAACTCCTATTTCAATTAAGCCCTGATGCTAAGAAAATAGTTAGAGGGATAGAAGCCCTAAACCAGAAAATAATAAATACAGAATATGCGGTCATATTCAATGAAACATGTTTGAAAGAAAACCTGCTGCCAGTATACACCAATATATATATATATATATATATATATATATATATATATATATATATATATATATATATATATATATATATATATATATGTCGTACCTAGTAGCCAGAACGCACTTCTCAGCCTACTATGCAAGGCCCAATTTGCCTAATAAGCCAAGTTTTCATGAATTAATGGTTTTTCGACTACCTAACCTACCTAACCTAACCTAACCTAACTTTTTCGGCTACCTAACCTAACCTAAACCTATAAAGATAGGTTAGGTTAGGTTAGGTAGGGTTGGTTAGGTTCGGTCATATATCTACGTTAATTTTAACTCCAATAAAATAAAAATAACCTCATACATAATGAAATGGGTAGCTTTATCATTTCATAAGAAAAAAATTCGAGAAAATATATTAATTCAGGAAAACTTTGCTTATTAGGCAAATCGAGCCTTGCATAGTAGGCCCAGAAGTGCGTTCTGGCTACTAGGTACGACATATATATATATATATATATATATATATATATATATATATATATATATATATATATATATATATATATATATATATATATATATTACTAACGGGTTATATATATACGGGTTATATATATATATATATATATATATATATATATATGCGAACAAGCCTGAATGGTCCCCAGGACAATATGCAACTGAAAACTCACACCCAGAAGTGACTCGAACCCATACTCCCAGGAGCAACGCAACTGGTATGTACAAGACGCCTTAATCCACTTGACCATCACGACCGGACAAAATGAGGTCATAGCCGAGGCTATTTGAACCACCCCACCGCCGGCACTCGGATAGTAATCTTGGACATAGCATTTTACCAAATCACCTCATTCTTTGGGGCACACGTGAGGAACACAAATGCGAACAAGCCTGAATGGTCCCCAGGACAATATGCAACTGAAAACTCACACCCCAGAAGTGACTCGAACCCATACTCCCAGGAGCAACGCAACTGGTATGTACAAGACGCCTTAATCCACTTGACCATCACGACCGGACAAAATGAGGTCATAGCCGAGGCTATTTGAACCACCCCACCGCCGGCACTCGGATAGTAATCTTGGACATAGCATTTTACCAAATCACCTCATTCTTTGGGGCACACGTGAGGAACACAAATGCGAACAAGCCTGAATGGTCCCCAGGACAATATGCAACTTTTCGGCTATGACCTCATTTTGTCCGGTCGTGATGGTCAAGTGGATTAAGGCGTCTTGTACATACCAGTTGCGTTGCTCCTGGGAGTATGGGTTCGAGTCACTTCTGGGGTGTGAGTTTTCAGTTGCATATTGTCCTGGGGACCATTCAGGCTTGTTCGCATTTGTGTTCCTCACGTGTGCCCCAAAGAATGAGGTGATTTGGTAAAATGCTATGTCCAAGATTTACTATCCGAGTGCCGGCGGTGGGGTGGTTCAAATAGCCTCGGCTATGACCTCATTTTGTCCGGTCGTGATGGTCAAGTGGATTAAGGCGTCTTGTACATACCAGTTGCGTTGCTCCTGGGAGTATGGGTTCGAGTCACTTCTGGGGTGTGAGTTTTCAGTTGCATATTGTCCTGGGGACCATTCAGGCTTGTTCGCATTTGTGTTCCTCACGTGTGCCCCAAAGAATGAGGTGATTTGGTAAAATGCTATGTCCAAGATTACTATCCGAGTGCCGGCGGTGGGGTGGTTCAAATAGCCTCGGCTATGACCTCATTTTGTCCGGTCGTGATGGTCAAGTGGATTAAGGCGTCTTGTACATACCAGTTGCGTTGCTCCTGGGAGTATGGGTTCGAGTCACTTCTGGGGTGTGAGTTTTCAGTTATATATATATATATATATATATATATATATATAAAAGTTTGTGAGGGTACCACCTCTGGTGCCAATGTACCTCTGGTGCCAATGGCACCTCTGGTGCCAATATATATATATATATATATATATATATATATATATATATATATATATATATATATATATATATATATATATATATATATATATATATATATATATAAATATATATATATATAAATATATGTACATGTATGTATGAGTGTGTGTACATGTGTATACAACATTAATAATTTTGTAACTAGCGTCAAACATTGATATTTGATTAGCTAAACGAACTAGAGGGTTCAGTTCCTGAACCGATTATGTGCCTCTGTAATCCTTTACACCACCGCCCACGGGATGGGTATGGGGTGCATAATAAATTGAAATTGAAGAAATTGAAATTGCATAATACGGTTATTGACATTCAATAATAGTAAGATAAAGCAATGAGGACCAAATGGGAGATCAGTGATCAGATGAATATTACAGACTCCAGGGTAGCCTTCTCTTCTTGTATATAAATGAAAAAACAAATTCGTTTGTTTAATTCTAATGCTTGTAGGCGAGAACAGTTGTGAACGCCAGCTAGCGCACAAGTACATGAGCGCCCAAAATACTTTTACACAAAAGACATGTACAGACAGGCGTGTGGCTTCTGACTTCTTTTTTATTGATTAATATTAAATATTAGGCGCTTACCTATAATAGTTATCATTTTATACATGTATAACTCTCACATAATAAATATAAAAGGAGTTTATCCAAAAACTGACAGAAGTGTTGTGTTTTGTGCGTTGTATCGTGTTTGTGGGCATTCGGGTGTGTTGTGTTTATGCTGGCGGGCGGCGTCCTTACCAACTCCGGATTATGTCTATTACATCACTAAACTTCATTTAATAACTATATGCCTGTTAAATAGAAGATTTTAATTGTTAATAGCATTATATTGTCGTTTTAATATGGAACACGTACACATATGCGAAATGTCGAAAGCTGGTGTCCGAAGTGGTAAAAATATTAGTGTGCGATGTTGTCAATGTACGGAGTGTCTTGTATCCGGTCGCCAGGAGAGTGTTTGCTGCCATATCAGCCTCCTGTACACAGTGATCCAGTCCTTTTCGTTCATTGAACACCGAACCCTACACGCCCTCTGATATATTGCTTAATTAACAAATATTCACAAATAAAGATTATATTTGTATATGTTATCAGAAAGGCAGATATAAAATAGTTTTTGTGAATCCATCACAGAGATTATACCTTATTAGAGAGGAAAAATATTCATACTTTAAACAAGGCTTCATGGCCGACGCTCTCCTTACTGATATGGGAACTATGACCTTCCGAAGATCAATGTTAATTTAATCTAGATATTGTAATAAACGAAGTTTTCTATGTCATCATAAAGACATAAATATAAGCTGCATGTTAATACTTTGGCATAAATATAACTGAATTGAAAGTTAAGATATATGCCTTTTTATAGTTACTTGATGGCTCGCTCAGGGAGTGTGAAGGCCTCCACACAAGCCAATCAATTTTATAATTACTTTGCATATATGCAAAGTAACGCCATAGGTCTTTATGTCAGAATAAAGCCATGTAGACGATAATGTAACTACATTTCAAGGAAAACATATCTTAATATAATTATTAAATGAATGCAAAGTTATGGTTAAATAAATAGCCAATACCACACAATCGCCGGTGTCCGGACACATGAATAGTCGCATTAGGTGAAAGGAAATGTACCCAACCATTTCCATTTACCCAACCAGTTTGTGCACCCTATACTCATCCTCTGTGCGGTAATTTATTGTGCACCCCATACTCATCTTGTTACCAGTAGTTTGTGCAACCCATATACTCATCCTGTTACCGGTAGTTTGTGCAGCCCATACCCATCCTGTGACCTGTAATTTATTGTGCAACCCATACTTATCCTGTGACCTGTAGTTTATTGTGCAGCTAATACTCATTCTGTGAGTCATAGGACATTGCGCAACCCTTTCTCATCGTGTGAATCTTTGTTTACTTTGCTCTCCATATTCATCCTCTGCACGATAGTTTCTTGTGCAACCCATACCCATGATGTGAGTGGTTGTTTATTGTGTACCCTATATTCATCCTGTGAGTATAGGGTACACAATTCTTGTTTGGATTCTTGTAATGTTATTTGTCTATTTGTAGTCAGAGTATTTGTGCGCCCCTTGAGGGACTTGAATTAGAGGGGGGTTGAAATAGCCTAAGCTACTCTATCCCTTTGAGATGTATTTATTGCTTATCTCAATAAACATACTTGAACTTGAACTTGGGTACACAATGAGTTCATTTGTACTCCATACTCATCATCAAGAAGTGTATTTTACCAGCATTGTAATATAAATTAAGAATAAAAGCTTAACTGGATTACGGACCCATAATCAAAATAAGAGTCATCACTAATTATCATGACAAATTGTCTAGGCTACACTTCCGCCTTCGATAAGCTGCCGCCGGAGGTGGGTATAGTTTATTGTACACCCCCGCACCCCCAGTCCTGGAAGGGCGGACATTGGGATGTGGACATGTGTACCATTATACCCCCCCCCCCCAAACACATACACACACACTCCTCTCCTGTTAATAATAATAATACTAATAATAAGAAAAATTAAAAATAATAACGTTAATAAATATTATAATTAAAACACTTACTGTAATACCCTAGTGCTTGAATGAAGGTGAAGGAAAGACCCAATAAATGTGTAAGTGTATTAAAAACCAAATTTTCGTTGGGTGAGCTGGCAGGTGAGCACCACCTGCCAGCTCACCCAGTAATGAACATCACCTGCACACTGCACCGAACCACTTGCCAGCAGGTGCAGAAGTACGATGGAGAGAGCAAAGTATACAATATTTCAAGTATAATATTAAAGATATATTTAGGATTTAACGTTTTCCTATAAAGTTTCAATAATACCTTTATTTGATTTTTTTTATTATTTTCTACCACAGACGTGGCCACACATTAACAATGCTAACCAGCATGTATAATAATAATAATAATAATAATAATAATAATAATAATTTTTATTTAGGCAAAGGTACATACATAAAGAGATTTTACAAAGTTTGTTGGCTTTATAGATAGGAGCTAGTACATACAATGCCTAAAGCCACTATTACGCAAAGCGTTTCGGGCAGGAAAAAACACTACTGACTAAAGCTTAAAACTAATGGGTAAAAAGAAAAAAATGCGTTGAGTACAAATAAAAATAGAGGTAAAAGAGGGGGGAACATTGTTGAAAAAACAGCACAAATACAATTACAAATTATTACAGACAATTACATTAAAACAGCGTTGATTTGTAAAACAAAAAAAAACAAACAAAAAACATACATGGGTTGACAATAGAGAGGTAAGGTAGGTTACAGGGAATTTATTAGGTATAGCTTCGTTTTTAACTTAAACTGGTTGAGAGAGGTACTGTCTTTAACATGGTTGGGAAGGTCATTCCACATCCTGGGCCCCTTGATTTGTAGAGCATTTCTGGTTTGATTAAGTCGTACTCTAGGAATATCAAAACTGTATTTATTTCTGGTGTGGTGCTCATGGGTTCTGTTACAACCTTCTATGAAGCTTTTGAGATCAGGATTGGCATTACAATTTAGCGTTTTGTATATGTATAGTACACATGAGAGAATGTGCAGTGACTTAATGTCTAACATATTCAGGGATTTGAATAGGGGTACCGAGTGATGTCTGGGGCCAGAGTTGGATATTGTCCTAATAGCAGCTTTGTGTTGAGTAATTAGAGGACGTAACTGATTTTGGGTAGTAGAGCCCCAAGCACAAATACCATAGTTGAGATATGGATAGATAAGGGAGTAATAGAGAGTCACCAGGGCAGGGCGTGGTACATAATATCTGATCTTAGAAAGAATGCCCACAGTGTTTGAAACTTTTTTTGATATGTTTAGAATGTGTCCCTGGAAATTCAGCTTGTGGTCAATGAGAATGCCAAGGAATTTGCCATCTAATTTGTTACAAATTTGGGTATTGTTTATTTTGAGATTTATTTGATTAGAGGATTTATTGCCAAACAGAATATAGAAAGTTTTGTCAATGTTAAGGGTGAGTTTGTTGGCAGTTAGCCACAGATGGACTTTATTTAGCTCAGTATTTACTGTGGCATTTAGAGCAAGGGGATCAGGACTGGAGTAAATGAAGGTTGTGTCGTCAGCAAATAGGATTGGTTTGAGGTGTTGGGAGGCATTTGGAAGGTCATTAATGTAGATGAGAAAGAGGAGAGGGCCAAGTATGCTGCCCTGGGGAACACCAATGTTGATGGGTAGGGTGGGCGAAATTGTATTATTCACAGAAACACATTGGAGCCTGTCAGTAAGGTAGGATTTGAGGTATTGTAGGGAGTGTCCTCTGACACCATAATGATGTAATTTAAGAAGAAGGTTTTGGTGGTTGACAGTATCGAAAGCTTTACGCAGGTCCACAAATAACCCAGCAGGGAACTCATTTTTATCAAGAGCTGCATGAATCGAGTTAAGCATACTAATAAGTGCATCGTTAGTGCTTTTTTGGGGCCTGAAGCCATATTGGCAAGGGCTAAGTATATTGAGTTTGGCTAGATATGAGTAAAGCTGCTTATAGATTAGTTTTTCAAAAATTTTTGACAAGTTTGGCAGGATTGATATAGGTCTGTAGTTGTTAACATCTGTGAGATCACCACATTTGTGGACAGGCGTTACTCTCGCTTTTTTTAGAATATCTGGAAAGGTTTGGAGTTCAAGTGACTTGTTGAAGAGCAAAGCAATAGCAGGGGCTAAAGATCTGGAGGCTTTTTTGTAGATTAAAGTTGGTATCTCCTCAAGGGCACCAGACTTGGTTTTAAGGGAAAGGATTATCTCATTGACGTCAATGGAATTAATAGGCTTTAGGTACAGAGACTGGGGATAGTTCCCTGTAAGATAGTCCTTAATGACAGTACTGGAAGATGGAATATCATTAGCAAGGGATGAACCAATGGAAGAGAAGAACCTATTGAACTCAATAGCAGAATCAGAGGCTGAAAGCTGACCATCGTTATTAGACAGGAGAGTCGGTTTGTTATTTAAAGACTTCTTTGATCCCAATATTTGTGAAATTGTTCTCCATGTTTGTTTAATGTTGCTCTTTATTTGGGTAAATTTATCTTCGTAGTATTTAGGTTTAGCTCGTCTAATTATCTTAGATAGCAATAATGAGTAATTCTTTGAGAATTCTTTGGAGACAATCCCTAACCTATACTTTTTCTCAAGGTCATGTTTTTATTAATAGATTTAAGTATTCCCTTTGTAAGCCAGGGATTGTTAAGCCTTTTGGTTGTGACTTGTTTTGTAAGCATAGGACAGTTATAAAGGCTAAGAGTTATTTGAAGAAAAGATTGAACTGCTAGGTTGATGTCCTCTATGTTACCTAACTCGGACTCCCAGTTGACATTATCAGTAGCAGTTATAAAATTGTCTATAGCAGTTTCATTGTGTAGTCTAAAACGTATCTCTCTTGACTCAAGAGGTGGTTTGCTAATGTTAGTTAAGAGAAATGTGGGGTAATGGTCTGTAGTGCTATCGGTGATTATACCTGAAGTAAGCGGAGAGGTTATATTTGTCCAGATGTGATCAAGAGTCGTGGCAGTGCTATCAGTGATTCTAGTAGGTCTAGTGATTAAGGGTATGAGGAAGCAGGAATTCATACAGTTGAGGAAGCTAACAGCAGTAGGGTGTTCTGGCTCGCAGAGGTCAATATTAAAGTCCCCTGCGATAATTAGGTGGTTTTTGTTCAGTCTGTTATCAAGTATTAGATTTCTAATATATATATATATATATATATATATATATATATATATATATATATATATATATATATATATATATATATATATATATATTATGTAAATTATGATGCAGGATAGGATCACTATTAAGAACTTAATTATAAACCACAATATGTTTATATATATATCCTACTCACACTCATCCTAGCACAGTAATTTATTGTGCAACCCATACCCATCCTGTTACCAATAGTTTGTGCAACCCATGCTCATCCTGTTACCTTTAGTTTATTGTGAAACCCATACTCATCCTATGAATGGTAATTTATTATGCACCTCATACTCATCCTGTGAGTCATAGGACATTGTGGAACCCTTTCTCATCGTGTGAATCTTTGTTTACTTTGCTTTCCATACTCTGCTCTCTGATAGTTTCTTGTGCAACCCATACCCATGATGTGAGTGGTAGTTTATTGTGTACCCTATACTTATCCTGTGAGTATAGGGTACACAATGAGTTCATTTGTACTCCATACTCATCAAGAAGTGTATTTTACCAGCATTGTAATATAAATTAAGAATATAGGCATAATGTTATTATGTACCCATAATAAAAATAAGAGCCATCACACTATAATTTTCATGACAAACGGCCTAGACTCCACTTCCGCCTTCGACAAGCTGCTGCCGGAGGTGGGTATAGTTAGCAGAAGCAGTTAGCTGTAGCAGAAATTTTTTGTCTATATTTATTTAATGGAAATTAGTGGTTTTTGAGCAAGCTAATCAACGTCAAAAATGTTTACGTTGTTGTTCTTCATCTGTAGTACTGAGCTCTACACATATGGGTAGCTTTGCCGCAGGCTGTTTACTGCTCTGAGAAATAAACATAAATCCACATGCCTGGAGCCGCGGAACTAAACTAAACTGGAGCCCGCGGTGCCTGGCGCCTTGCTGTGGGAAGTCAGAGATGTTTATGATTCTGGTCTAGGAATACCGTGGGATTTCACCAAAATGTGTTGTATACAATGAAATGATTATACATTGCTCTGTTGTGAACATTGTATACAGTACCTCAATATATAAATCCCACACCACTTAACTAGCTCCCAGATACCTAATTAATTCCCTACTCTCTGTAAATGTCTTCCTGGTGTGTGTGTGTGTGTGTGCGTGTGCGTGTGTGTGTGTGTGTGTGTGTGTGTGTGTGTGTGTGTGTGTGTGTGTGTGTGTGTGTGTGTGTGTGTGTGTGTGTGTGTGTGTGTGCGAGAGAAAAAAATTAGTTAGTTAGTATAAATAAATAAATAAATATGTTTATTCAGGTAAGGTACATACATACATACAAGTGATGTTACATTAATGGATTGATATATAGATAGAGCTAGTACATACAATGCCTAAAGCCACTATTACGCAATGCGTTTCGGGCAAGAAAAACATTAATATCTAGAACTTAATACTAATTGAGCATAAAGAATAAAAAGTGTTGAGAACAAATACAAATAAAGATAAAAAAAAGGGGGAACATGACTGAAAAAGCAGCACAAATACAATAGGTTGACAAACAGTGTTGATTAACAAAAAAAAATTACAGACATGGTTGACAATAGAGGAGTGAGGTAGGTTACAGGGAATTTATTAGGTAGTGTTTAGTTTTTATCTTAAACTGGTTGAGAGAGGTACAGTCTTTAACATGGTTGGGAAGGTCATTCCACATTCTGGGTCCCTTGATTTGTAGAGCATTTCTAGTTTGATTAAGTCGTACTCTAGGAATATCAAAACTGTATTTATTTCTGGTGTGGTGCTCATGGGTTCTGTTACAACCTTCAATGAAGCTTTTGAGGTCAGGATTGGCATTACAGTTCAGCGTTTTATATATGTATAATACACAAGAGAGAATGTGCAGTGACTTAATATCTAACATATTCAGAGATTTGAGTAAGGGTACCGAGTGATGTCTGGGGCCAGAGTTGGATATTGTCCTAATAGCAGCTTTGTGTTGGGTAATAAGAGGACATAAATGATTTTGGGTAGTAGAACCCCAAGCACAAATACCATAGTTGAGGTATGGATAGATGAGGGAATAATAGAGAGTAACCAGGGCAGGGCGGGGTACATAATATCTGATCTTAGAAAGAATGCCAACAGTTTTTGAAACTTTTTTTGATATATTTAGAATGTGACCCTGGAAATTCAGCTTTTGGTCGATGAGAACGCCAAGGAATTTGCCATCTAATTTGTTACAAATTTGGGTATTGTTTATTTTGAGATTTATCTGATTAGAGGATTTATTGCCAAACAGAATATAAAACGTTTTGTCAATGTTAAGGGTAAGTTTGTTGGCGGTTAGCCAAAGATGGACTTTTTCTAGCTCAGTATTTACTGTGGCATTTAGAGCAAGGGGGTCAGGACTGGAGTAAATGAAGGTTGTGTCGTCAGCAAATAGAATTGGTTTGAGGTGTTGGGAGGCATTTGGAAGGTCATTAATGTAGATGAGAAAGAGGAGAGGGCCAAGTATGCTGCCGTGAGGAACACCAATGTTGATGGGTAGGGTGGGAGAAATTGTATTATTCACAGAAACATACTGGAGCCTGTCAGTAAGATAAGATTTGAGGTATTGCAGGGAGTGTCCTCTGACTCCATAATGATGTAATTTAAGAAGAAGGTTTTGATGGTTGACAGTGTCAAAAGCCTTACGCAGGTCCACAAATAACCAAACAGGAAACTCCTTTTTATTAAGAGCAGCGTGAATTAAGTTAATCATACTAATAAGTGCATCGTTAGTGTTTTTTTTGGGTCTGAAGCCATATTGACAAGAGCTAAGTATATTGTGTTTGGCTAGAAAAGAGTAAAGCTGCTTGTAGATTAGTTTTTCGAATATTTTTGACAAGTTAGGCAGGATTGATATAGGTCTGTAGTTGTTAACATCTGTGAGATCACCACATTTGTGGACAGGGGTTACTCTTGCTTTTTTTAGAATGTCAGGAAAGGTTTGGAGTTCAAGTGACTTGTTGAAGAGCAATGCAATAGCAGGGGCTAGAGATCTGGAGGCTTTTTTGTAAATTAAAGTTGGTATCTCCTCGAGGGCACGAGACTTGGTTTTAAGGGAAAGGATTATTTCATTGACATCAGTGGAACTAGTAGGCTTTAGGTACAGAGACTGTGGATAGTTACCTGTAAGATAGTCCTTAACATCAGTACAGGAAGATGGAATATCATTTGCCAGGGATGACCCAATGGAAGAGAAGAACCTATTGAACTCAATAGCAGAATCAGAGGCTGAAAGCTGACCAGCGTTATTGGAAAGGAGTGTTGGTTTGTTATTTAAAATCTTCTTTGATCCCAATATTTGTGAAATTGTGCTCCAAGTTTTTTTAATGTTGCTCTTTATTTGGGTAAATTTATCTTCATAGTATTTAATTTTGGCTCGTCTAATTATTTTAGATAGCAATAATGAGTAATTCTTTGAGAATTCTTTGGAGACTGTTCCTAGCCTATACTTCTTCTCAAGGTCGTGTTTTTTGTTAATGGATTTAAGTATTCCCTTTGTAAGCCAAGGATTGTTAAGTCTTTTGCTTGTGACTTGTTTTGTAAGCATAGGACAGTGGGTGTTATAAAGGCTAAGAGTTTTTTGAAGAAAAGATTGCACTGCTAGGTTGATGTCCCCAATGTTACCTAACTCGGACTCCCAGTTGACATTATCAGCAGCAGTTATAAAATTGTTTATAGCAGTTTCATTGTGCAGCCTAAAGCTTAACTCCCTTGTTTCTAGAGGTGGTTTGCTAATGTTAGTTAAGAGAAATGTGGGGTAATGGTCTGTAGTGCTATCGGTGATTATACCTGAAGTAAGTGGAGAGGTTATGTTGGTCCAGATGTGATCTATAGTCGTAGCAGTACTATCAGTGATTCTAGTTGGTCTAGTGATTAAGGGTATGAGGAAGCAGGAATTCATACAGTTGAGGAAGCTAACAGCAGTAGGGTGTTCAGGCTCGCAGAGGTCAATATTAAAGTCCCCTGCGATAATTAGATGGTTTTTGCTCAATCTGTTATCTAGTATTAGACTTCTAAGGTTTGAGTTGAATTCAGACACATCAGTGTTAGGTATTCTATAGACTGCACCCACAGACAGGACAGACTCTGCACCCTTGACTCTGAAACTGGCGAAGATATACTCCCCACAGCAGTCTCTAGTTCTAATTATTTTTAAGCATGTTAGTTCTTGGTGGTAGTAAAGAGCAGTACCACCACCTCTGCATTTGACGACAGTTGTGAATTACCGAGTAGTTAGGCATGTTAAAGATTTGAGTATTATCCTCTTTCAACCACGTTTCAGTAGGTATAATAAAAGAGAATTTGTTGTCAATAGTTTCAATCAAGGCACTAACATCATCGAAGTGTTTACCTAGGGATCTAACGTTCAAGTTGATTACAGAGATATTGTGATTATCTGTTAATACATTGTTTACATCATGTGCTGTAATAGTAGTTAGTAATAGTTGATTGACAGTTAAGAGGCGGGCCGAATGAGCAGAGTTTAACCCGCGCCTGTACAACTAGGTGAATACTCTCTCACTCACCACCCACATATGTGTTGTATGTGGATGCTGAAGTTCAGTCTCTTGTCTATGTATAGGTCAAGGAACTTTCCATAATCATTATTGCTAATGTTAACATTGTGTATCTGAAGTTGAATTTGGTTTCAGGATTTACTTCCGAACAAAAATAGTAGTCGGTCTTTTTTATGTTTAATGTGAGTTTGTTAGTTTACATCCATGAGTGGACTTTTTAAATCTGTTATTTTCATTATTATATAGTACGTTTGGGTTGGGGTCTGAATAGATGAAGGTAGCATCGTCAGCACTTATGTTTACACTTATTGGAAGTATCTAAGTATCAACTAAAGTATCTTCACACTTGACTTAAACTTTAGTAGCTATTTTCTGGACCATTCCTCAAGTTTCGGAGGTCAACGATGATGGAATTCACATGAAATGGATTATGTTACCATCACTAATAATGTTGTGTTTTTCTCTGTCTAGCTTCGGACACGGTCATGTTACAATTGTGTCTTAGAGAGTTGCGCGCAATTAAGGATGATAGAAATCACTTACAATTAATGCAGGATGGTAGAAAATTACTTACAATTAATGCATCAAGTTTGGAGACTTGAATTGAAATTGAAATTGAAATAAGTTTATTGAGGTAAAATACACACAAAGGGATGAGGTAGCTCAAGCTATTCTCACCCCATCCAGTACATCGTGTTAATACATACATAGACACACACACTTGTACACATTTTAGTGTAACAAGCAAAGCAAATAGTTCTGTCTGATGGGTAGAGGCAACTGCACTTGCAGCTGCACCCGTGTGGCGGTGTAGGAAACCATCAATGTATATGATTTGAGAGAGAGAGAGAATGATCTGTGGACAGAGCATCAATATGGCGTAAGGTATTGGGCTTTGCCTCAAGATGAAGCATAATAAAGAACCCGAATATCAGGAGAAAAAATGACATTAAAAACTGTCCACATGATACATATATATAATCACGTTTTAAACATTTCAATTGTATTATTTGCATATATATATATAATTAGGAAGTAATGTTTATCTGGGTAAGTTGTCAGCTTTTATGAACTAATAGCTTCATAGAAGGTTGTAACAGAACCCATGAGCACCACACCAGAAATAAATACAGTTTTGATATTCCTAGATTATACTTAATCAAACCAGAAATGCTCTACAAATCAAGGGGCCCAGAATGTGGAATGACCTTCCCAACCATGTTAAAGACAGTACCTCTCTCAACCAGTTTAAGTTAAAAACGAAGCTATACCTAATAAATTCCCTGTAACCTACCTTACCTCTCTATTGTCAACCCATGTATGTTTTTTTTTTTTTTTTTTTCAAATCAATGCGGTTTTAATGTAATTTTCTGTAATAATTTGTAATTGTATTTGTGCTGTTTTTTCAACAATGTTCCCCCCTCTTTTACCTCTATTTTTATTTGTACTCAACGCATTTTTTTCTTTTTACCCATTAGTTTTAAGCTTTAGTCAGTAGTGTTTTTTCCTGCCCGAAACGCTTTGCGTAATAGTGGCTTTAGGCATTGTATGTACTAGCTTTTATCTATAAAGCCAACAAACTTTGTAAAATCTCTTTATGTATGTACCTTTGCCTAAATAAAAATTATTATTATTATTATTATTATAGCTAGTGCGGCTTGTATACTGGGTACATCCGGTCTCTTACCCTCTGCGGCGGTAACTTTATGGTCAGGAAGCCACAAATATTTACAGTTCAAGTTCAAGTATGTTTATTGAGACAAGAAAGAAATACATCTCAAAGGGATAGAGTAACTTAGGCTATTTCTACCCCCTCTACTTCAAGTCCCTCAAGGGGCGCACAAATTCAGTAAGTTTTTATTCAGTAATTCAGTACAAATAGACAATTAACATTACAAGAATCCCATTTAACATTGCAGGTTAATATAGTAAGCACAGCATCTAATTGTTACACTCTTGGGGCAAAATTCTTGTAGCTCCTAAGTATACTGTCTATCATACCATTATCACACATCCAAACAATTTGATGTGGTACATTACTTATTTCCTTATTTCTATAGTTATCAATAAGTAGACACTAATACATAATGTTCTAAGGTGTGGGCTTGCGGCATACTACATAATTTACACACCTTATCTTTTTCACTGACATCAACACCGTATTACCAGATATATTTGTATCCTAATCTTAATCTCATGTAAATTGAATCCTTCCAAGTAGACTTTCCTTTACCATAGGTGAAGGACGAGTTTGTATTTATTACTGAATAATTCTTAAGTGTGTTATCCACTATTGAAATTCTTTTTATCATTTCTTCATCCTCTTAGATCTTCTTGATTCTTGTTTTTATTTCCAAACCAGGAAAGGTTTGGAGTTCAAATGATTTGTTGTAGAGCAATGAAATGGCTGGAGCTAAAAATTTAGAGGTTTCTTTGAAAATTAGGGTTGGTATGTGAACATATGGTATCTGTGCATGGGGTTCATTCATCCACTGCAAATTACCTGATGCTCATCACCACCCAATAAAAATCTGCTATCAGAACAATAAAATTGTCTTCAAAAAAAAACACACAGCCTCTCTGTTTAAATCCCTGAACATGCTAAATATACACTCGCTCTACACATTCTTTTGTGCTATTTACATGTACAAAACCTTGTTCCTAAATGCTAATCCTGATCTGAAACTCTCAATTGATAGATAAATAAATAAATAAATAAATAAATGTTTATTTAGGTAAGGTACATACATACAAGAAATTTTTATAAAGTTTGGTGGACTTATAGATAGAGCTAGTACATACAATGCCTAAAGCCACTATTACGCAAAGCGTTTCGGGCATGAAAAACTTAAATGACTAAGGCTTAATACTAATTGAGCATAAATGTAGTAAGAGGAGCAAGTAAGTAAGTAAAATAGAGCAATATGTAATAGAACCCACGAGCACCACAACATAAATAAATATCTGTTTGATATAAATTGACAGTCATGCTAATATAATTGCCAGTAAGGTTTATGTAATTCACAATCATCTTAATATAATTGGCAGTGTTACGACCCTGGGTTCTTAAGTGGAAACCAGAGGTCAAAATTGAGTTATTAAACTTAACTATAGTATAGCTGAACGCAACCCTATGCGTCATTGTCTGTATCTTCCCTGCCAGACGTAAGACTATTATTGTTTCTCAAAGAGCATTTAAAGACTGAGCTGGGGGTTGATTATTAAATAATAACATAGGCACCAACTTTGCTTACTAATACTTTCTAATCATTTGTAAAGTAACAATACGTTGCATAGGGGAAGATCTTTAATGTGCTTAGCTGCACGATCAATTAGGCTCCTTCCATCACCACGACATGCGGGAGGCCTAGCTGGTCGCTAGGAGCGTTCTTCTCTGGCTGGCATTCGTGCGAACGAGACCTACTCTCCTCCCTTCTCCTCTTACTTATTTCCCTTACCTTAAGTTCCTGTACCATTAAGTTAAGTACTGTATGGTGTTTTAAGTGTGCCTACTCTGGTAGTAACGATTGGTGAGACCTGGGGGGTAGTATTGGCCAGTGTTTTGGGTACCCATAAGTGTTGTGTTTTGTATTAGGGTACCACGTGGTGTCTCTACCCTAAGCTGCATCCAGCTTCAGTGCTTATCCAGTAGTACTTTACCCTAGCTTGTTCTTAGTGTAAACCTTGTATCCTGCCTAAGTGGACCAAGGCTTTTTAACGTAAGGTAGTGTGGTAAAGTTATTATTATTATTGTTATTGGTGTGAGTGTATATGGGGGGTTGTTAAGGGGTAAATAAATAAGTACATGAATTATAGGAGTATCCCTTCTTCCTGTGTGGGAGTGCATTGATCAACCCTTAGACTGACATATATGGTCTAGTAGCAAGGTATTATTACTGTGGATAGTTTATTTTGGGGGCCGGGCCTTTTAGCTCTCCCATATTTGATACTCTGTCTTCTAACTACCCTTACCCCTTAATAATACCAAGTCCCCCATAGAAGCACAACACAATATTATTTATAACTAGTGGTTGGCCAGTCTGGGAGGAACATTATAAGTGTAAAAAATTAGATTCTTGAGTGCCAAAACTAAAATTTTTTGTTTCTGCAGAACGGTTGTGTGTTAGCCTAGGATCCAGCTCATCTAGCAAAGGACATTCTTGCACTGACTGGACACCCAGCTGGATCCCTTCACGATTAAGGTTAGTGTGGCCTTGTGTTAGGGGCCGTGCAAATTTTTGTTTTTTTTTCCAATTTTTATTTTTCAATTTTTTCTTTGGCTGGGAGCTAAAATTATTAGTGATGTCATCTGAAATGCAGAGACTGGCAAGGGAGCCTTCAGTGGTAGAGATAAAGAAACTCACAAAGTCTAATTTAGTATTGTTAGGCAAGGAATTTGGCCTAGAATTAAATGACGCAGATATAAAGTGGACTTTGGTGAATGAAATATTATAACATTGTATTGATGAAGAACTATTGGCAAGTGATACACCTTTATGCCAGCCTAGCCAAGCAGAAAGTGCAACTCATAGGGATAGAGAATTAGCTCTAGAGTTAGCAAAAATAAAATTAGATGAGCAAAGACTCAAAACCGAGGAGGCTAGAATTAGAGCGAATGCCACTGGACCTCCACCTGCCGGGGATTCAAACCCCAGGCATTATGAGAAAAAGCATAATTTGCCTGAATTTTCCGAGTCGGACCCTGAAAGGTTTTTCAACCATTTTCAGAGATTGGCCATGTCCATGAACTGGCCAAAGGAAGAGTGGGTGAAAATCCTACAGGGAAGACTTAGGGGTAAAGCACAAGATATTTTTATAAACATGCCTGACGACGAGTGTTTTGAATATGATAAAGTCAGGGAATGTATTTTGCGGGCATATGAAATTACTCCTGAAGCTCACCGCCAAGTTTGTCACAACCTTAGGCCTACTCACAACCAACCGCTCACTGAATTTGTAAATGATCAAATTAGATTGTTTGATAGATGGATTCGCTTGGTGAAAGCCAAAACATACGAGGCTCTCAGGAACTTAATTTTAACTGAACATTTTATAGATATTATGTCAGAGAATGTTTCACATTACATTAGAAGTAGGGTAAAGGTAAATTCTAAAATAGGGGATTTGGCCAAGTTGGCAGAAAACTATCAATTGGCGGGCAAAAGGCCCAATAAAAATAATTATACCCCACAGAGTAGCAAAACTTATACCCACAGCCAGTCCAGACCAGCTCATTCTAACCCTTTAACTAATGCACCTTCTGTTTCAGACATAACTGACCCTGTTAAAGTGTCTAGCCCCACAGTGCCTAAGGGTGAACCGAAGGGTAATTCTGTTAGTAATGTCTCTTCTCCCCGACGTTTTTGTGGTCACTGTAATCGTCCAAACCACACTATTAGCCGTTGTTGGCAACTGTACCCGGAAAAAAGACCCAATGCTCTAGTTGTGACACAAGGCTTGAGGCCTTCGGAAGGGTTAGGGAGTAAGACCTCCAACCCACAGTGGTTGGACTTGCTTACCCCATTCTTATCGAAAGGGAGACTACTTTTGTCTGAAGGTTCTTCCTGGAAGGACGTGGTGATCTTCCGAGACACCGGTGCCATCCAGACTTTAATTTTAGAGAGTGCGTTGCAAGGTGCCAACACTCTCGACACTGGAGAGGTGGTACTGGTCGAGGGTGTCACTAGTGATACTCGAGCAGTACCCCTCCATAAGGTTACCCTGGAATCTGATTTCTACAAGGGTGTTTGTACAGTCGTTGTCACTTCATACCTACCTTTCCCTAATGTTGATGTAATAGTTGGTAATGATTTAGCAGGGCATAAGGTAGGGGACTCCAGACTGCCTATTATGTTGCCTACCCCTAAGGTTTGCCTGGATCCACCCGCCGCAGAGGATAATGTTGTGTACCCTGCGTGCACAGTGACCAGGTCTATGGGACTTAAATGTAAGGGCAGTCCTGTGCTTGCCAAGGTGGTAAATCCCGGGGGCACAAGGAACTTTCCGAGTGGTGAAAACCAAGTGGACCTCGCAGACACATTCTTGGCCCGACTCGATGACGTGGCCGAGGACATTGTGGAGAGCCTGCCACCGCCATCTACCGAGAGTAGTGGGGAGGTGGAGGAGAACACTGTTGAGCCTCGGCCAATAGCATCTGACCAAGGCCTAGATGCCTCCTTGAGTGAGTTACAGAAAGCTGACCCCACTCTTGCAGATTGTCATGAGACAGCTGTCTCTATGGAGGAAATTGTAGACGCAGCAACTGGGTACTACTACAATGATCGGATTTTGATGAGAAAATGGAGACCACAGAGTCAAATGAGTGGGAAGTAGTCCACCAGGTTATGTTGCTGACCTGCTATAGAGAAAGAGTTTTGGCAGCTGCTCATGATGATCCTATGGGGGGACATCAAGGTATAAATATTACGTATCACAAAATTTTCAAGTATTTTTTCTGGCCCAAGCTGAAAAGCGATGTGGCAAAATTTTGTAATGCGTGTATTGTTTGTCAACTGGTTGGGAAACCAAACCAGACTCCACCTAAAGCTCCTCTAAGGCCTATTGTCGTGCCAGAAGAACCATTTTCTCATGTGGTAATGGACTGTGTTGGACCATTACCTAGAACTAAGTCTGGTAATATTTATCTAATCACGATGATGTGTATCACTACTCGTTACCCAGAGGCTTTTGCTGTAAGGAACATCCGAGCAAAAACTGTTGTTGCTCATATGTTGCAATTTTTTTCCACTTTTGGACTGCCTCGGGTCGTGCAAACTGACAATGGTACTAACTTTAAGTCTGATATTTTTGAGCAATTTTGTAAGGACCGTGGAATAACTCATAAGGTTTCCAGCCCATACCATCCACAGAGTCAGGGGGTAATTGAACGTTTCCATCTAACTCTGAAGCAGATGTTGAAGACATCGTGCGAGAGTTCCCACACCTTCTGGGATGAGAATTTACCGTATGTTTTGTTTGCGGCTAGAGAGGGATTACAAAGTTCACTGGGTTGTTCTCCTTTTGAGTTAGTCTTTGGCCATAAAGTTCGTGGACCCTTGCAAATGTTACAGAAGAATCTGTTAGGGAACGTAACGTTAACCGAAGGTTCGGCTTTCCTTGCGCAACACCACCAGAGACTCAAGGACTGCAAGGCGGCTGCATTAAAGTATCTTGGTAAGGCCCAAGAAAAGATGAAAGAACGTAACGATGCTAAATCTAAGTTACGGGTATTTCAGCCTGGCGACCCTGTCCTGGTATTAAAGCCTCGACTAGGGAACACTATGTCCCACAAGTACGAAAGCCCCTACATTGTGACAGAAAAGACTGGGGACCTCACGTACAAAGTGAGGCACTCTGACAAAAGTAACCAGATAATGCGCGTACATGTAACTCGGCTGAAGAAGTTCCAGGGCCCCTGGCCCATTGCACTAACCAATGTTTCCATTTCCAGTGAGAGAGGGGATGATTGTTCTGGGGACCCAACTGAACGTGCTAAACAACTAACTGCGTTCGTGACACCCGAGGGTGTTTTTGAGTATCAAGTGTTACCGTTCGGCTTGCGTAATGCCCTTGCCACGTTCTAGAGACTCATGAATTCTCTGCTCGCTAAGGTGCCAAATTGTCGGGCGTATTTAGATGATATCGTGCTCTTTGACAGTAATTGGGCTGACCACATAGCTAGGTTACGCCAGTTGTTCGCAATCTTGAAAAAGGCAAATCTTACCTTAAATGCTAAAAAGTGTCATTTTGGCCAAGGCACAGTGACGTACCTCGGTTATGAAGTGGGCCAAGGAAAAGTGTTACCTTGGCAAGATAAAATCAGTGCCATTCTGGAGTATCCAGTACTAAAGTCTAAAAAGGACGTTCAAAGATTTATCGGTATGTGTGCGTACTATCGACGTTTTTGTCAGAACTTTTCCAGTGTTGCCACTCCTCTCACAGACTTGTTGCGGAAAGCCGTTAAATTTAAGTGGTCATCAGACTGTGCAGAGGCATTTAAAAATTTGAAATTGATCTTAGCTTCCGCCCCAGTGCTTCCTAGTCCAAGGTTCAACCGACCGTTTAAAATTCATGTTGACGCGTCTGAGTCGGGTGCTGGTGCAGTGTTGTTGCAAACTGGGGATGATCAGGTGGAACACCCAGTATATTATTACTCTGTGAAATTCGACAAGGCGCAACGCAATTATTCAGTGGTAGAAAAAGAGGCGTTGGCGCTAGTGTTAACATGTAAAAAGTTCGAAGTTTACCTCACAGGTAATACAGTGGAAGTGTACACGGACCATAACCCACTAGTCTTCCTGACTCAGATGAAGGGTAAGAATAAACGCATCCTCAGGTGGGCGTTGTACCTACAGGACTTCAATCTTTCCATTACCCACCTACCGGGCCGACTCAACGTGATGGCCGACGCTCTGTCCAGATTGCCGGAATAACATTCATCTAGGCCACAGGAAGCCATTTACCAACTGTTATGCTTTAGTAATTTTTTTTTAGGTTCTCCTGTGACATTAAATATTCCGTGTAAATATATAAATAAAATTATTTACTACCCTGTTTTTTTTGTTTTTTTTTGTGTATGTTTTTTTTTTCTTTCAGAGAACTCCTTTGTATTTTTCTTGCAGAGAAATTGTTTTTGATTGATTTTTTTTGTCATATATTTTTTGTTCTTATTCTCTGTATACTCTTACAAAAAAAATATGACTACTATTCTAGTAGTCACATTTTTTTTTTTTTTCTGAAGGGGGGAGGAGTGTTATGACCCTGGGTTCTTTAGTGGAAACCAGAGGTCAAAATTGAGTTATTAAACTTAACTATAGTATAGCTGAACGCAACTCTATGAGTCATTGTCTGTATCTTCCCTGCCAGACGTAAGACTATTATTGTTTCTCAAAGAGCATTTAAAGACTGAGCTGGGGGTTGATTATTAAATAATAACATAGGCACCAACTTTGCTTACTAATACTTTCTAATCATTTGTAAAGTAACAATACGTTGCATAGGGGAAGATCTTTAATGTGCTTAGCTGCACGATCAATTAGGCTCCTTCCGGCACCACGACATGCGGGAGGCCTAGCTGGTTGCTAGGAGCGTTCTTCTCTGGCTGGCGTTCGTTAGGACGAGACCTACTCTGTGGCTGCACCCCTACTCTCCTCCCTTCTCCTCTTACTTATTTCCCTTACCTTAAGTTCCTGTACCATCAACATGCGGGAAGCCATTTACCAACTGTTATGCTTTAGTAATTTTTTTTTAGGTTCTCCTGTGACATTAAATATTCCGTGTAAATAAATAAATAAAATTATTTACTACCCTGTTTTTGCATGCAGGCCTCCCGCATGTTGATCAGTCCAGCAACCAGGAGGCCTGGTCGACGACCGGGCCGCGGGGACACTAAGCCCCGGAAGCACCTCAAGGTAGCCTCAAGGTAGGTAACCATTAAGTTAAGTACTGTATGGTGTTTTAAGTGTGCCTACTCTGGTAGTAACGATTGGTGAGACCTGGGGGTAGTATTTGCCAGTGTTTTGGGTACCCCTAAGTGTTGTGTTTTGTATTAGGGTACCACGTGGTGTCTCTACCCTAAGCTGCATCCAGCTTCAGTGCTTATCCAGTAGTACTTTACCCTAGCTTGTTCTTAGTGTAAACCTTGTATCCTGCCTAAGTGGACCAAGGCTTTTTAACGTAAGGTAGTGTGGTAAAGTTATTATTATTATTGTTATTGGTGTGAATGTATATGGGGGGTTGTTAAGGGGTAAATAAATAAGTACATGAATTATAGGAGTATCCCTTCTTCCTGTGTGGGAGTACATTGATCAACCCTTAGACTGACATTTATGGTCTAGTAGCAACCCAGCAAACATTTTCATGTTTTTAAAACATCCTAAAAACGACATTTCATTGTTTTCAGCACGTTTATAATTACGTTTAGAAAAGGTTTTTTGAGAACTTTTATATACAACCTTAGAACGTAAATAATTAACATTTCTAAAAACTTTTTTATAATCTTTTAATTACCTACATTAAAACGTTTAGGGTAAATTAGGGTATAATAATTTTTTAATTCATATCTGAAATAGAAAGGGAGAGAAAGAAAGAAGACATATCTGAGAAAGAAATGGACATCCTATATATGTATGTGTAAATTACAAATAATTAGGGTACAAAAAGAGAATTAAAATATTATATTTATTTAATTAAGAATGAGTAATACAACAAAATATATGTAATAGCTCGAAATATATAGACTATATCTATAACAGAATATAAAAGTAAAAATTTAAAAATCTATAAAAATCTATATATGCAATATGTGAACACAATAGATTTTGTGATCAAGCAGCCTGTGATTCATGTCATGCTGAGATCAGTCTGACGTTACAAGCAGTTATTGTTACTTAAAACTAAAACAAGTAAAATTTTCCGAGTATACATATAACACTATAGTTTTTCTATGACTAATAATAAAATTCTATTAATCAAAAGTTTAGGACTAATTAACTAAAAATAAAAATCTACAAGTGAATGTAAACACAGTCAAGTATAATATTCATGTAGAAAGAGAAAGAAAAAGAGAGAGAGAAGGAAAGAAAGAGAAAGAAAGAAAGGGAGAAAGAGAGAGAGAAAGAAAAGAAAAACAGTCATGTATAATATTCATATTAGCACCATGCAATATAACTTAGATTAAGTTATGAGATATGAGAGCCAGAGAGAGAGAGAGCGAGAGCCAGAAAGAGAGCGTGAGCCAGAGCCAGAGAGAGAGCGTGAGCCAGAGCCAGAGAGAGAGTGAGTCTGAGCCAGAGCCAGAGAGAGAGACAGAGCCAGAGCCAGAGAGAGAGACAGAGCCAGAGAGAGAGAGAGACAGACAGAGAGAGAGAGAGAGAGAGAGCCAGAGAGAGCCAGAGAGAAAGAGAGAGCCAGAGAGAAAGAGAGAGCCAGAGAGAAAGAGAGAGCCAGAGAGAGAGAGAGAGCCAGAGAGAGAGTCAGAGCTAGAGAGAGAGTAAGAGCTAGAGAGAGAGTCAGAGCCAGAGAGAGAGAGCCAGAGAGAGAGAGCCAGAGAGAGAGAGAGCCAGAGAGAGCGAGAGAGCCAGAGAAAGAGAGAGAGAGAGAGAGAGAGAGAGAGAGAGAGCGAGAGCGAGAGAGCCAGAGAGAGAGAGCCAGAGCCAGAGAGAGAGACAGAGAGAAAGAGAGCCAGAAAGAGAGAGAGAGCCAGAGAGAGAGAGAGAGAGCCAGAGCCAGAGAGAGAGAGAGAGCCAGAGAGAGAGAGAGAGCCAGAGCCAGAGAGAGAGAGAGAAGAGCCAGAGAGAGAGAGAGAAGAGCCAGAGAGAGAGAGAGAGCAAAAGAGCCAGAGAGAGAGAGTGAGAGAGAGAGCCAGAGAGAGAGCAAGAGAGCCAGAGAGAGAGAGAGCGAGAGAGAGAGAGAGAGCGAGAGAGAGAGAGAGAGAGAGAGCGAGAGAGAGCCAGAGAGAGAGAGAGAGCCAGAGAGAGAGAGAGAGAGCAAGAGAGCCAGAGAGAGAGCGAGAGAAAGAGAGAAAGAAAGAGAAAGAAAGAGAGAGAGAGAGAAAGAGAGAGACAGACAGAGACAGAAAGACACACACTCAACAAAAGAGGAGACAGAACAAAATTAAGGCAAGGAGAGAGAAGACAGAACAGAAACAACAGAGAGAGGAGAGAAATGAGAAATCATTGAAGAGAAGGGGAAGAGAAACACAAGATAAGAAAAAGATACAAGAAAAATATACAAGATAAAAATGACATAAATGAATACCACAAATATAAAAAGTAAAGGAAGAGAGAAGCTAGAAGAGACAGGAAACGAGAGGTGTTAGAAGAGAGGAGGAAAGGAGAGATTAAAAGACAAGAAAAACAGGAGAGAAACGTAAAAGAAATAAAAAAAAAGGGACATTTGTGAGGAGAGAAAATAAAGAGACCAGAGAAGACCATATATCAAGAGTGTGAGGATAAAGACTTATATATTTTCTTAGTAGACATCCTCTGGCTCTTGTTGCCCCTCTTGTATACGAATTGTACTTGCAAGTTTTCCCTGAAAAGATATTAACAAAATTAATATTTAATTATTTATTTATATAAATTATACACACAAACTTTATATATATATATATATATATATATATATATATATATATATATATATATATATATATATATATATATATATATATATATATATATATATATATATATATATATATATATATTATATAATTTCGTAAACCTCACCCTGTAAACATTCATGTTTCTACATGTTAAACAAGCTACGAGGATGAGGGAAGGGGATGTTCCCTCCATGCTGGATATTATATTTACCAGGAAAGAGAAAGATATATTTATCATTCGGTACCTCCCTCCTTTGGTACCTCCCTTTTCCTCCTTTCAGTACCTCCCTCCTTTTACCCAAGTGACATTGTCACTTGGGTAAAAGTGACCATGTCTTTTTGGGAATAAAGTATGCAATGCATTATAATCTGGAAGAAAATGAGCTTGAAGCAGTTGAAAAACCTGACTTGTGGAGAGGTCATTATGGGGAACTCAGATATTTCCTTAAGGAATTTGACAAACACTTGCTGTTAGGACATGAAGTAAATGAGATGTATGTCAAGTTTTGTGAAATATATGATAATGGCACAACAACAAAAAAAAAAAAATTATACTAAAGCAGAGATGCAGAACTAGGAAAAAAGGGAAAAAATTGCCCAAACATACAAGCAATACAAAGATGCGAGACAGGGTGTGGTGTCCTAATAAGGGATTATACGGAGTTTGGGACTGTGGACAGGATAATTGAACTCCGGCTTAGTAATTATATATCATCCACACAAGCTGAACTGCAGGCCATTCTGGCGTGTTTGGAGGAAGTACATCATGACGACAAAAATGTTTTTTTATTTGTCGATAGCCGAGGAGCACTAGAGTCCTTAAACAGTCGAAACCCAGTCTTCATGTCTATAGTGGAGGACTGTAAGAGAAGAATAACTGAGATACAGCTGAAAGGTTATAGTGTGAAATTCATGTGGATTCCATCTCATGTTGGAATAGTGCTCAACGAGGTGGCGGATGACTTGGCCAAACGTGCCACATCAAAACCACAAGTTGACATTGAATGTGAATTCACAATGAGACAAATAAGAAGCAAAATCAGAAATATTCAGGCACAGGCGGGAGTGGAGAGGAGAGAGATAATGTATGAGAGAAGTCAAACCATGCAACACTACATGTATGTGAGTCAAAACACCCATTTCACTTATGGTAAAAGGAGAAATGCTTGGAGTGACTCTGTGTACATGCGGCTCAGGCTTGGGTACAAATATTACTGGGAATATGGGATAGATGTTCATGGTAATGACACGAAGTGTAAACTATGTGGTATGTTAAGGTCTCACACCCTTGCCCATTATATTCTTGATTGTCCGTTGATTAATGTATATAGAAAAAATGAGATAAGGACTGTTCCTGAACAAATAGCCTGGATGTGTCACAACGGATGTGTCACAATAGCCTGGATGTGTCACAACATTATATAGTTCTTGTTTTTGTAGAAATGCCAATTTCTTCTTTTGCCCTTCCAGACTGTATAGTGACCACAGGCCGTTTGTTCATATCTTCATTATTCTTCGAACCGTGGTTGCACAATCAGACCCACGTACACTGGTTAAAAGCATCACCTAAAAGCAACAACAAAAATGTAGTACACTGACGAATTTTGAATAAATAAATAAATATATTATATATATATATATATATATATGTATGCCATATACATATATATGCTATGTTGTATGCTACAACTTGGCTGATAATAAAGCCATTCACGACTGCAGGCCTAATAAAAAAAGGAGGTGGCATAGCAATATCTTACAAAGATACCTTCATCTGCAATAGTGTCATTAGTAATAGAGACGACTATTGTGAATATACCTTTGCCAAGTTCTCCAGTAAATCCCTTAAATCCTCCTTGAACAAGAGGATTTTTACTTGATCGAACCATATTCTTAACCTGCTGCAGGTAATTTTCAAATGGAAATGCTGAACATCTGTCCAAACTACCAAACTCTTTGGCATCAGAGGATATGTGTGTTAGGCAGTGTACATTGTACACTAAAAAATCCTTACCAAACAGCTCACGAGCCTTTAACACAAAGTACAGCAAAAGATCATGTGCATATTGGCTGTAATTTAACTGAATCAATTTAGGTGATACAAGAATAGAAATGGCTACACTCAAGAGTCAGGAAATGGTCATACAATTCTTTGGGTAAGATTCCCTTCAGTACAATCTTACCGGTGTAGAGAAGGAGTTGCCTGTATTCAGTCGCTTTCCATCTATCAACCTCTGAAAGACTTCGAGGTTTACCTGTTCTTTTAGGCGTCGCTTTTTGGCCCGTGACATACGCTGCCATCTTGTGTGGTATTCTCTTCTTCTTTCTATAATGTGTGCATACATTCTGAAGGAGAAAGGCCAAGTGCTACATTACCAATTACTATTACAAGATTATTAGTAAAGTATTGTACTGCAAAAAGCAAATAAAATGGGGTAAACTAAACTTTGAAAACAAATAATAATTAAAACAGGTAAATTAGTAAAATAACAAAGGCTTAAGCAGACATGACTCTGCTTAAGCCATGTAAAGCAGACAGATAACATGGCAATATATAAGGGGAAAAAATTAAAAAGCTAGGATATAAAACTAATTGAGATCAAAAGCATAAATTACTAAAGTAGGGGAAAAAATAACAAATGACTTCATAAAAAAATTATCCAATTGCCAACAGCAACTTGGTAGTACGAGTCTAAGTCTAAGAAACAAAAAAAATTTAAATGCTGTTATCTGCAATGAAACAATACATATTATTGCACGTACCGAAACATTGATGAATGTAAAAAATAGAGAACTATTTGCTGAATGTCCCATAAATGGATTTAAACTATTTTACACAAAGAGGGGGGAGAAGCCATGTATGTTAGGGAATATTTGAAATGTAGTCTCGAAAAGTACACAACTGTGATAGGAAAATTAGGTCACATGGAGGAGTGGGTCTGTATACTATGGAAGACCTTGTATGCTCGGAGCTCCTTAACATTACAAATGAGGTGGTAGAGGTATTGGGATTAAAAATAGAGAAAATAAATTTAGTGATTATTCTAATATACAAACCGCCAGATGCAACGGCCGAGGAATTCACAGAACAGATAAACAAAATGGAGAACTCGATACCTCATATTATCTTCCTTGGTGACTTCAACTTGCCTAGTCTAAGATGGAGAATAGCAAACAATAATATTATACCAGGAAATTTATCGAGACCTAACCACTCAGCTTCCTGGCAATACGTTAGTAATGAATAAATATGATATATTTACTCATTATAATGTTGGTGCTGAATGTACAACACGAAAAAGCATAATTTTAATCTGAAAAAGTATCTTTTTATAAAGAAATTAGACGAAAATAAAGAGCTGGTGACGCCAAATCAAGTCGACAATCCAAGCGTCGGTTAGGTTAAGTTAGGTCAACCTAACCTAACATATCATATTTATTCATTACTAACGTATTGCCAGGAAGCTTTGTGAAGCTTGTGTAGCTTGTGGTAGCTTGTGGTAATTAGACGGACCCTCATTTTAACAGAAACTTGGCTAAGTAAAGACTATACCCAACTCTACAACTTAGCTGGTTATAAAGGCATTCATAATTGCAGGCCTAGTAAAAAAGGAGGTGTTATACCAAAACAGATGCAGAACTAGGAAACAGGATTTCTTCAACAGAAATTTTGAAATTGTTCACAATTTTTGTTACACCAAAGTTGGAGTATGCAGCAGTTGTATGGTGCCCATATCTTAGAAAGCATATCAACAAACTGGAAACGGTGCAGAGACATGCCACTAAGTGGCATTAACTAAATGCCATTAAATATGCCAAATATACTACATAAATATACATACTACACATGCACAATAATTGTCCTGGGACCTCTGATATTCATAATATATATATATATATATATATATATATATATATATATATATATATATATATATATATATATATATATATATATATATATATATATATATATATATATATATATATATATATATATATATATATATATAATTATATTTATATATAATTATATTTATATATAATTATATTTATATATATTTATATTTATTTTTGTATCAACCCATGTATATCTTGTAACCATCAAATGTATATATATATATATATATATATATATATATATATATATATATATATATATATGGCCATCAACACACCTCCAGCTAGGGCCACCAACACACCTCCAGGGCCATCAACACGCCTCTAGGGCCATCAACACACCACCACCATCAACACACCTCCAGCCAGGGCCACCAACACACCTCCAGCCAGGGCCACCAACACACCTCCAGGGCCACTAACACACCTCCAGGGCCACCAACACACCTCCAGGGCCATCAACACACCTCCAGGGCCACCAACACACCTCCAGGGCCACCAACACACCTCCAGGGCCACCAACACACTTCCAGGGCCACCAACACACCTCCAGGGCCACCAACACACCTCCAGGGCCACCAACACACCTCCAGGGCCATCAACATTGCCATTGCCATTGACCTTCCCAACCATGTTTAAGACTGTACCTCTCTCAACCAGTTTAAGTTAAAAGCGAAGCTATACCTAATAAATTCCCTGTAACCTACCTTACCCTTCTATTGTCAACCAATGTCTGTTTTTTTCTTTAAAGAGCGCTGTCGACATAATTGTATTTGTGCTGCTTTTTCATCTATGTTTTCATTTCTTGTTTTCATTCTACTCATTATGTTCAATTAGTATTAAGCTTGTCATTTAAGTTTATCATGCCCGAAACGCTTTGCGTAATAGTGGCTTTAGGCATTGTATGTACTAGCTATACCTATAAGTTAAACAATCCTTGTAAATATTTATTGTATGTATGTACCTTACCTAAATAAAATTGTATTGTATTGTATTGTATTGTAACACACCTCCAGGGCCATCAACACACCTCCAGGGCCACCAACACACCTCCAGGGCCATCAACACACCTCCAGGGCCACCAACACACCTCCAGGGCCACCAACACACCTCCAGAGCCATCAACACGCCTCCAGGGCCATCAACACAACACCACCACCAACACACCTCCAGCCAGGGCCACCAACACACCTCCAGGGCCACCAACACACCTCCAGGGCCATCAACATGCCTCCAGAGCCATCAACACAACACCACCATCAACACACCTCCAGGGCCATCAACTCACCTCCAGGGCCACCAACACACCTCCAGGGCCACCAACACACCTCCAGGGCCACCAACACACCTCCAGAGCCATCAACACGCCTCCAGGGCACTGGACATTGGATTACTGAAGCACAATATGAGGATCATTACAAATAGTAATGCAGTAGAATATGCACTCATATTCTATTATTAAGTTAATATTAAGTTCCTTCCTCATGTTAAGTATCTTTGTGGTACTAGGGACATCCAAGGATTATCTTCAAGGCTTCGTTCTGCAAGTTTTCAAGCCCTTTAAGCTTTCTTTCAGTCATCAATGCAAGCAGAGATGCAACATAATCCACTAAAGATCTGATGTATGCAAGGTACATCATTTTGACAATTGTGACATTGCCACCATAGCCTGAGTGATAACCTGCAACATCTCCAAGAGGGCTTATGGAGCCTCTCATTATACTGACGACAGAGTCTGAATACAACAGGACAATACAAGACCAAGGTATTTGAATCTGTTAACATAGTCAAGCTGGGAGCCATCATACAGTTGCATCTTGCGAACAGCTCCTCCCTGCCTGGGTGGACACCCGTTTAGTATCTTTGTTTCTTCTGCTGAGATATGACTTAACTAATTTTTGTCAAGGGCAGAGTAAATTATATCAAGGAGACTAATAATTGCATCGTTGGTACTCTTTTGAGAGCGGAAGCCAAACTGACAGGGGCTAAGAATGTCGAATTTTGCGAGATAGGAGTAGAGCTGTTTGTAGATAATTTTTTCAAATATTTTTGATAGTATGGGTAGGTTCGATATTGGTCTGTAGTTGTTTATGTCTGACGGATTATCTCCTTTATGAACTGGCGTTACTCTTGCGTTTTTAAGGATATCAGGGAAGGTATGACACTCAAGGGATTTGTTGAACAGCAGAGCTATAGGTGGTGCAAGGGCATGGGAGGCGCTCTTGTATACAATGGATGGGATTTCACTGATGTTCCCAGCTTTGGTTTTTAGTGAGTGTATGATGGACACAACATCTGACGGGCTGACTGGTGAGAGGAGAAGATAGTTTGGATAGCTGCCTGAGAGATATGTGTTGATATGTGTCTGAGTCTGTGGGATTTTACTTGCAAGGTTAGCACCAATCGATGAAAAGAAGCTATTAAATTCATTCGCCATTTCTAAGTCAGATGACAGTGTAAGGCCATCCTTAGAGAGTGTTATCTGGTTGTGGGAGTGTTGTTTAGTTCCCAGGATGTTAGAGATGGTATTCCATGTGCTTTTCATGTTGCCTTTTGCTTCTTTGAATCTAGTCTCATAGTATGAAAGTTTTGCTTTTCTTATGATACTGGTAAGCACTGATGAGTACCTTTTAACTACTTCCATTGGAATTAGGCCACTCCTAAATTTCTTTTCGTATTCATGTTTTTTGTTGATTGATTTAATTATGCCACTTGTGAGCCACGGGTTATTTTTTCTTTTATCAGTTACTTGTTTGGTAAGGAGGGGACAGTGAGTGTTGTAGAGGCTTAGAGTTTTGGAGAGAAAGAGATTAGTTGATGAGTTTATATCCTGTGAATTATTAAATTCAGATTCCCAGTTAATATTGTGAAGTGCATTAGAGAGATTGCCTAAAGCTGATTCACTACGTAGCCTGAATGAAAGTTTTTTGGTTTCTGGTGGTGATGTGTCAATGTTTGCTATGAGGAAAGTAGGATAGTGGTCAGTTGTTCTGTCATAAATTACCCCAGATGTAAGGGGAGCTGTTATATTAGTCCAAAGGTGATCCAGGGTAGTGGCAGATGTTTGAGTGACTCGGGTGGGCTTGGTGATTGTGGGGATTAGCATACAGGAGTGCATGCTGTTACGGAAATAGTCAACTTGAGGGTTGTTTTCGACATTCAATAAAGAAATTCTGGAGGGCTTCTGTGCAAGGGTTAGGATGAGCTAGCCTAAGCATTTTTATACCAATTTGACAGTTATTTTCAGTAACACGATAAACAACGCTCGGAATATTAAGTTCCTTTCTCATATTAAGTATCTTTGTGGTACGAAGGCACCCAAGGATTATCCTCACGGCTTCGTTCTGCAAATTTTCAAGCCCTCCAAGCTTTCTTTCAGGATGCCTTAAAGTTAGTTTAGTTCATTTATTATGCACCCCATACCCATCTAGTGGGCGGTAGTGGAAAGGGTTACAGAGGCACATAATGGGCTCAGGGACTGAACCCCACAATTCATTTAGCTAAGCAAGTTACAATCTTGATGAGCTAGTTACAAAATTCAGTATAAGTCGTCACATCAACAATGGGTTCGAGATCGATCACAAGTACAGTTTCTAAATTAAGCAACTGACATATGTGGAGAGCTAGTGTCACAATTGATATGTTTGTCCTGCACACCGCCCCCCATCCAGTGGGCAGCGGTGGATAGGTTACAATCGCTTTGTTACTACTTACAGTTAGCAAACTGGGGATATTTGGCTAAAATTTCTTATACCAGATCATTTTGAATGAAATATTGACACATCGTTGGTACATTGGTTATAGAATTGTCTCTGAATTCACTATCACATAGTGACGGAGGGTGTGCGAATAATTTTGTTGACAGTTAACATTTGGTCAGGTCTACATCGGCAGATAATGAGAATTCCCAGAAATACTTGTAATCGAGTCTAAGCCGAGCAGTAGTAACATCTAGAAGTCTGCTGATTTTATTGGATGAACCATAGATGTGTCGCTCCTCTTGCATAATAGTATTGAACGAAAGTTAATCTCCCCAAACACTTTCGCGTTTTGGGCAAGTTACCCCTCCACTCTCTCCATTTTTTTTTTTTGGACATTCCTGGTAGTGTGCGGAAATACTGAAAAGTGTATACTCTTTTCAACTTTGTCACCTTAATTCTCGTCCTATGTCTTTCATTTTGGTATCAATGCGTTCGCAATAGAATTCCCAACAGAACTATGTGCATATAATGTCAAAGACAGCAGCGCGCTCCACCCGCCGACAAGATGAATGTAGGCCAAGGGTACCAGAAAAAGAAAGCTGAGCCACCCTCAGGCAACTCTCATTACATTAGAGAGCGTGATAATACTGAAAAGTGTATACCCTTTTCAACTTTGTTACCTCAATTCTCATCCTAGGTTTTTCAATTTAGCATCAATGTGTTCGCAATAGAATTCTCTACAGGACTAAAGGCATATAAACTCCAAAAGCCCGGCTTACCATCCGCAACAAACAGAGAAAGCGAGAGCGTGTTACCAGGGAGCGCACAAGAGCGATAAAATGTATACACTCTTTTCATTCTGGTCACCTCAATTGTCATCCTAGGTCTTTCATTTTGGTATCAATGTGTTCGCAATAGAATTTCCAACCGGAATATATGCATGAAATGTCAAAAACAGCAGCGTGCTCCACCCGCTGACGTGATGAAAGCACGGCGGACCATCCGCACAAAACAGAGAAAGTAACCCAGGAGCACTCTAGTGCAATGTAATGTCAACACTCTTTTCACTTTGGTTACCTCAATTCTCGTCATTTGTCTTTCATTTTGGTATCAATGTGTTCACAATTGTATCTGCTGGCATTTTACGCTTTGCTTGGATCTGAAGTGTTTTAGGCTCACCACGATGCAATCTGATAGTACCACACGTGTATATACCTATCTTCAAGCAGCAATTCACTCATTCAAACCGACTTATAATAGTTATCCATATATAAATGGTAATCTTTGTTCTACCTGTTAACCTGTCATATGAAGAAAGATTGTCAAAGCTTATATTACATTCTCTAGAAAAGCAAAGAATTAGGAGTGACATATGGTAGAGGTGCACAATGGGATGAATGGACATAACAAAGGGGACATTAATGGGGTATTAAAAGTAGCAACACAAGACAGAACACAAAACAAAGTGTAAAAATTGGAAAAATTTAGATTTAGGAAAGAACTGCATGGGTAAATACACTGGGTTTGTACCTTAAGGTTTATGTATGCAATATTACAGAGTTCCAATTAACTCCCATGCATGCTGTTAATTTATGTTATGTTCATGTTTTTTATGTTAAAATGTTTTTGTTGATTTTTTTGTATATTTTCATAAGTAAAGCATGCTTACCGTCTTATTCCAAGTTTTATGATAACTTTACAAGGTTTAAAACATAAAGTTCAATATATATTCTGGTTTTCACACACGAATTATACGGTAATATAACATCATAATAACGTAATGATGTCGTGTAAATAACGTTATACTGACGTCATATAAATGTTATATTTAAGTTATAAGAACGTAAACTGGATAGCTTTACAGAAAGTAAACAAAAAAAACTAAATGTTGACTGAAAATTATTTATTCTTAAATATAAAGCATGAAAACATTATAATTCCATAGCATTTACTATTATTTTTAAATTTTTACATAAATCTTAAAAAACTGTGTCTCAAGAATAAATGTTTTTAGTTATATCCTTTGGTTTTAAGAACATCAGATATACGTATTTATGTCAAAAGTTACAGTATTACCTTTGTGGAACCATTTAAAAACGTCCACAAACGTTCTGTGTTTGCTGGGAAGGTATTATTACTGTGGATAGTTTATTTTGGGGGCCGGGCCTTTTAGTTCTCCCATATTTGATACTCTGTCTTCTAACTACCCTTACCCCTTAATAATACCAAGTCCCCCATAGAAGGACAACACAATATTATTTATAACAGGCAGTTTGGATAATATAATTGACAGAGGATCTACGAATCAGGATAATATTATTGCTAATCAAGCTAATATAACTTTGAATCAGGCTTTTTCACCCACAGGGTTATTGATCGATGGAACTGACTACCCACCAACGCCATAACTGCCAAAATGTGCTGAATTTCAAAATATACCCGGAAAAAATCAAGGAAAATTGGGGGGGGGGGAAGGGAACCTTCAACAAGCTGCCAGCTTCCCGTTTTTATCGAGGCCCTCAGGTAAATCGGGTAAAATATTATTCCAAGACAATTACTGCATAAATGATAAAGTTAGGCTAGAGTAATATAAATTTCTGGTAAATTTAGAGTGATGTAAATTTCTAGAGTAATATAAATTTAAATTTCATATTAACTTGACTGACAGTTATAAATGCCAATCTGCCTTCAATAAACTCTTCGGTGAAATATTTATAATCAAGAGTATTATTCATAAATATGCCTAAACAAAAAATATAAAATAGACATCAGTTTGCATATGAATCTGATGAGAAAATTCCTTGATTAACCTACATTTCCCTATCAATCAAATGGTCTCATCTTAAGTACGTCTCAGACTGTCTTCTTCACCAGCACCAATGCTAAATAATATTACAACAATAATGTCCATAACTTAGCTACAGAGTATATTACATTTTAAATAAATTTTCACAGAGAACAAAAACAGAAAGCACATTATTATTTACATAAATAAGAAGAAAAACATTTAAAGCTTTGATTTATCTTTGCTAAACTAAAGAGATATTTCTATACTTATAAGAAATTTTGAATTTTCCTATAGTGACAGCTTCTCTAGTTCTTGCTTGGTCATCTAACTTTCATAAAAGAACAATATAATAAAATATCTTGATCTTTACCTTTCATGGTGAAGTGTATTTCTCAAACAAAATAGAATTACCTTTGAAGAACATCCAACTGACATTGTGATAGCACACTGTTAGATTAAAGTTAAGTTAATATACCTGTATGTGCCTCATTATCCTTCAACATTCTCTTAATTACCTTCCAAGTGTTTAGCCTATTATCTGCATGTATCATTTTGTGCTTCTTCATATTACCAAGACGACTGAATCTCTTCCCACACTCTGGACATTCGTGAGGCTTGTCACCTGAATGCACTAACATGTGGGTCTTCATACTTCCAAGACGACTGAATCTCTTCCCACACTCTGGACACTCGTGAAGTTTGTCACCTGAATGCACTAACATGTGCTGTATTATAGTTCCACGTTCCCTAAATTTTTTGCCACACTCGGCACATTGAAAAGGTCTCTCATCCGCATGCACCCTCATGTGATTCTTCATATGTCCATGCTGACTGAATCTCTTCCCACACTCTGGACACTCATGTGGTTTGTCACCTGAATGCACTAACATATGAGTCGTCATATTTCCACGTTGACTGAATCTCTTCCCACACTCTGGACATTCATATGGTTTGTCACCTGAATGTATTAATATGTGACGCTTCATACTTCCACGCTCACTGAATCTCTTCCCACACTCTGGACATTCATGAGGTTTGTCACCTGAATGCACTAACATGTGCTGTATTATAGTTCCACGTTCCCTAAATTTTTTGCCACACTCAGCACATTGAAAAGGTCTCTCATCCGTATGCACCATCATGTGATTCTTCATATGTCCACGCCGACTGAATCTCTTCCCACACTCTGGACACTCATGAGGTTTGTCACCTGAATGCACTAACATGTGAGTCTTCACATGTGAAGGACGGGTGAATACCTTCTGACACTGTGGACACTGGTGAGTCTTCATCTTCTTTATGACAGGTGCAGTTTGTGTGAAGGTTTTCTTCCCCGGATGTTGGGAGAAGCGTCAAGGCTTCAGTGTTGTTTCTTACAGTTAGACTTGATGTGAGCACTTGGCGGTCAATGGTGGTGTTTCTTCTTTATGATAGGTGCAGTTTGTGTCAAGGTTTTCCCTTAATGCTTGTGCTGGATATCGACGAAGATTAATGAATGACGAAGATTAAGCCACCTAAAAGGTGGCACGGGAATGAATAGCCCGTAAGTGGAAACCTTTCTGAGCAATTACCAGTATCAATAGATGATACTGGAGATCTGTAGACGTGCGACTGCACCCTGCGTGACTGCTGGATATCACCGGCTGGTGCTGCTTATATGGAGGCGGTCGCGCACCCCTCTTCACCTAAGCGTTCCAATGTTTTTGTCTGGGTCCACATTTCATTTTTCCTGTTTCTTATTTTTGTTTATAACTAGTAATTTACTATTAACACTTGTATTTATCCTCATGTTTTTAAATCAAAGAATGTACTTGGAATTGTTTCTTTAAACATAATGCCACACGATTATACTTTTAAAAGGAAACAGCTCTCCCATAGTGGATGCACTACTGGGCATAGAGCTGACAAGTGTGAGTTTCATTTTCACTTTTATTTTATTTATTTATTTATTTATTTATATATTTATTTATTTATTTATTTATTTATTTATTTATTTATTTATTTATAAGATGGTACATTGGATTAGTGAAAGTGCATCCCCCTCGTTAAACAACAATTCCTCTCCCTGAGCAAAAGCAGCAGTACACCGAGAACTTCAACAAGATCTTGTAGGTCTGAAGTTAAGAACATAAGAACAAGGTAACTGCAGTAGGCCTATTGGCCCATACGAGGCAGCTCCAATCTATAACCACCCAATCCCACTCATAAACATAATAATAATAATAATAATAATAATAATAATAATAATTTTTATTTAGGTAAGGTACATACATAAAGAGATTTTTTACAAAGCTTGTTGGCTTTATAGATAGAGCTAGTACATACAATGCCTAAAGCCACTATTACGCAAAGCGTTTCGGGCAGGAAAAACATTAATGACTAAAGCTTAAAACTGTCTTGTGTTGATACTTTTAATACCCTATTAATATCTCATTTGTTATGTCCATTCATCCACTTGTAAACCTCTATCATGTCACCCCTAACTCTTCGCCTTTCCAGTGAATGCAATTTAAGCTTTGTTAATCTTTCTTCATATGAAAGATTTCTAATTTGGGGAATTAACTTAGTCATCCTACGCTGGACACGTTCAAGTGAATTTATATCCATTCTATAGTATGGCGACCAAAACTGAACTGCATAATCTAAATGGGGCCTAACCAGAGCAAGATATAGCTTAAGAACCACACCAGGTGTCTTGTTACTAACGCTTCGATTAATAAATCCCAGTGTCCTATTTGCCTTATTACGAACATTCATGCATTGATTTTGTTTTAAATTCTTACTTATCATAACTCCCAGATCCCTTTCGCAATTCGACTTTGCAATCTCAACACCATCTAGCTCGTATCTTGTAACCCTATCATCATTACCTAACCTCAAAACTTTACATTTATCAGCATTAAACTGCATCTCGTTTGTCAAATATTAGGGGGACTCCCGGTTTGCCTCCTGCCAATCCTTTGACCATTTCAAAACCCTATTTAGATAACACTACTATTACCACTTATAACACTACTATTACTACTTATAACACTACTATTACTACTTTTAACACTACTTTTACCACTTATATAACACTACTATTACCACTTTTAACACTACTATTACTACTTTTAACACTACTATTACTACTTTTAACACTTATAACACTACTATTACTACTTTTAACTACTATTACCACTTTTAACTACTATTACTACTTTTAACACTACTATTACCACTTATATAACACTACTATTACCACTTTTAACACTACTATTACCACTTTTAACTACTATTACCACTTTTAACACTACTATTACCACTTATAACACTACTATTACCACTTATAACAATACTATTACCACTTATAACAATACTATTACCACTTATAACACTACTATTACCACTTATACATAAGAACAAAGGCAACTGCAGAAGGCCTATTGGCCCATACGAGGCAGCTCCTATTTATAACCACCCAATCCCACTCATATGTCCATCCTTGTCATATACCATCATATCCCATCATATGTCCATATACTTGTCCATCCCTTGGACAAGTATATGAGTGGGATTGGGTGGTTATAGAATAGGAGCTGCCTCGTATGGGCCAATAGGCCTTCTGCAGTTACCTTTGTTCTTATGTTCTTATGTTCATATACATGTCCAACCCGCGCTTGAAACAATCAAGGGACACCACCTCCACCACGTTACGCGGCAATTGGTTCCACAAAGCAACAACCCTGTTGCTGAAGCAGTATTTACCCAAGTCTTTCCTAAATCTAAACTTATCCAATTTATACCCATTGTTTCGTGTTCTGTCTTGTGTTGATACTTTTAATACCCTATTAATATCCCCTTTGTTATGTCCATTCACCCACTTGTAAACCTCTATCATGTCACCCCTAACTCTTCGCCTTTCCAGTGAATGCAACTTAACACAAGACAGAACACGAAACAATGGGTATAAATTGGATAAGTTTAGATTTAGGAAAGACTTGGGTAAATACTGGTTCAGTAACAGGGTTGTTGATTTGTGAAACCAATTGCCGCGTAACGTGGTGGAGGTTGGGTCCCTCGACTGTTTCAAGTGCGGGTTGGACAAGTATATGAGTGGGATTGGGCGGTTATAGATAGGAGCTGCCTCGTATGGGCCAATAGGCATTCTGCAGATACCTTTGTTCTTATGTTCTTCTTATGTTAAATCAACACATATACATATACTAAAGAGGAACTTAACAATATGCCTTCAGCCGAACAAGTCTATGTGGGTGGGGACGAGGACAGGTTGACGAGTTTAGCAGTTACCAGGGAGGATGTTCTTAAACAAATAGTAAAACTCAAACCAAACAAATCCCCAGGGCCGGATGAAGTGTTTGCTAGGGTGCTTAAAGAATGCAAAGAGGAGCTTTGTGACCCACTGTCAACCATATTTAATAAATCAATAGAGTCAGGCAGAGTGCCAGAGTTTTGGAAAGTTGCTAATGTGATACCAGTTTTTAAGAAAGGAGATAGATCACTTGCGTCTAACTATCGACCAATTAGCCTAACGTTTATTGTGGGAAAGTTACTCGAATCTATAATAGCAAATAAAATTCGTCTTCATCTTGAAAAACATAAATTAATAATTGAGTCGCAACATGGTTTTATAAATGGCCGTTCATGTTTAACAAATTTGTTATCTTTTTATTCTAGCATTGTTGAGGCAGTTGATAGTGGTAAGGATTGCGATGTTGTATACCTTGACTTTAGCAAAGCTTTTGATACAGTGCCACATGAAAGACTGATTAAAAAAATAGAGTCTCATGGTATTGGGGGTGCTATATTAAGCTGGATTAGGGCATGGCTATACCAAAGGAAACAGAGAGTTAGTATAAATGGAATCAAGTCAGAGTGGGAAAATGTTGTAAGTGGAGTGCCTCAAGGCTCTGTCCTGGGACCTCTGTTGTTTATAATATATATAAATGATTTAGATTCAGGTTTGAGTAGCAACATTTGCAAATTTGCCGATGATACGAAAATCGGTAGGGAAATTAATTCGGAGGAGGACTCACTATCACTTCAAGTTGATCTAGATAGGGTTTTGAAATGGTCGAAGGATTGGCAGATGCAGTTTAATGCTGATAAATGTAAAGTTCTGAGGTTAGGTAATGATGATAGGGTTACAAGATACGAGCTAGATGGTGTTGAGATTGCGAAGTCGAATTGCGAAAGGGATCTGGGAGTTATGATTAGTAAGAATTTAAAACAAAAGGATCAACGCATAAATGTTCGTAATAAGGCAAATCGGACACTTGGATTTATTAATCGCAGCGTTAGTAACAAGACACCTGGTGTGGTTCTCAAGCTATATCTTGCTCTAGTTAGGCCCCATTTAGATTATGCAGTTCAGTTTTGGTCGCCATATTATAGAATGGATATAAATTCACTTGAACGTGTCCAGCGTAGGATGACTAAGTTAATTCCCCAAATTAGAAATCTTTCATATAAAGAAAGATTAACAAAGCTCAAGTTGCATTCACTGGAAAGGCGAAGAGTTAGGGGTGACATGATAGAGGTTTACAAGTGGATGAATGGACATAACAAATGAGATATTAATAGGGTATTAAAAGTATCAACACAAGACAGAACACGAAACAATGGGTATAAATTGGATAAGTTTAGATTTAGGAAAGACTTGGGTAAATACTGGTTCAGTAACAGGGTTGTTGATTTGTGGAACCAATTGCCGCGTAACATTGTGGAGGTGGGGTCTCTCGATTGTTTCAAGCGTGGGTTGGACAAGTATATGAGTGGGATTGGGTGGTTATAAATAGGAGCTGCCTCGTTTGGGCCAATAGGCCTTCTGCAGTTGCCTTTGTTCTTATGTTCTTATGATTAGTGAAGGATTTGGTAAGTCTGGTTGGAGCTCTGAGAGCAGAGATGGATTCCCTGTGGGAGGAGGTACGACGGCTGAGACTTCGGGAGGAAACGAAGGAGGAGGTCAGTGTTGACGGGACCTCATTAAGGAGGACTGACGGGACCAGTATTAAGAAGTCCTCGTCTTGGCAAGTTGTGAAAGACAGGGATCTTAAGAAGACCTTGGCAAAACCGACAACTAATAGCCTACACCTAAGGACTTTTAACGCATTTGACGTATTAGAGGACGAGTGCTGTGGTGAACCTGTTGTTCAACGAGGTGGCAAAGACAAAGTAACGAGGAGCATTGAACCGCAGGTCCCTCAAACTGCTCGAAAGGAAATGGGAGAATCGAAGCGAATTTTAGCTGTGGGAGATTCCCAGGTGAGGTATTTAGACAGAACGTTTTGTGCCAGAGATAGGGGGAACAGATTAAGGGTTTGCTATCCGGGAGCTGGAATTAGTGATATTGTTGGAAACATGAATGATATTATGACAGGAAATAGGAACAAACCCATTATTTGTATTAGTGCAGGGGGTAATGATGTTGGACGAGTTAGGAGTGAGGAACTAATACAGAGATTCAGGACAGCCATTGAATTAGTTAGGAGCAAGGGAGGAATCCCGATCCTATGTGGCATTCTTCCAAGAAAGGGAGTGGGAAATGAATGGATGTCGAGGGCAATTGGTGTCAATTGCCGGCTGGAAAGATATTGCAAATCAAATGCAATATCTTTCATAGACAACTGGGAACACTTCTATGGAAGAAATGAAATGTATGCTCGTGATGGGGTGTATCTATCGAGAGCTGGGGTTGTTGCTGTTGCGAACTCGTTGGAAGAAGTGGTTAGAGGTGTTTGTTTGGGTTTAAACTGTTAGTAGATAGAGGTATGGGAATTAATTTGGAGGAAGGAGATAATAAAAGTATGTGTTTGTGGGAGAAAGGAACTGGCAAAATGATGAGGGAAAGAGAAGGGCCTCAAAATAACAATTCACTTAGGGTATATTACACTAACAGTAGAAGTCTAAGAAATAAAATTAATGAATTAAATGCTCTTGTCTGCACAGAAAAAATAGATATTATTGCACTTACCGAAACGTGGATGAATATAGAAAATAGAGAACTATTAGCTGAATATCAAATAAATGGATTTAAACTATTTCACACAGATAGCTATATTAGACGAGGAGGGGGAGTAGCCATATATGTTAGGGACAATTTGAAATGTAGTCTCAAAGAGGGAATCAAAACTGAGCCACACACAGAAACTATTTGGATAGAATTATACGAAAAAGCAAATAATATTATAATAGGATGTTACGAACCCGGATCCAGCATCCGAACCTGGAGCAGTGACAAACACGCCATCTGTGGGTCAGCTCCCGAAATCCCCGCCAAACGAACGACGACACCTAGTGAGGACAGCGTGTACTGGCCTCGAGGACCAGTTTCCAGTCTGGTTCAGCGCTCAACACCGCCGCTCCTGACCTCTGGTGAGGTGGTGCTCCGACGACAGCGCCATCTATGGACTGGATACGTCAAGCGTTTGTATCTGAAGCCCGTAAGTGAGATGTATTAGTGTCCCGGTTATTGATGACGTGTCTGCTTACAGAGTCGACCTGGGACCACTGTGTTGGAAGTGGAGTCAGTCTACCCGAGGCAGCCAGTCTCCATACTGTAAAGTTTGCTGCAGCTGTTGTGACGTCGTCCCCCCGGAAGAACACTGTGGTGTGTTAAGCCTGCCAGTGGAGTGGCAGTGGAAGGATTTACCCGGGACCGACGGTTGGAGACGATAATCCACTGGGGTATTGAGGACAGGAGGGTGATTGGTGATATCACACGAGACTCCTGTCTAGGGCGTACCCCTTTTATCGTTCGTGGAGCGGCCGTACCAGCCTTGGTGGCTCAGTACCTGCCAGCAGACCTGCTGGACGTGTGGTTGACGGCCTCCACGACGGTGCCCCCAGTGGACCTGTGTTGTGGCTGACCTGTGGCCAGGGTAGGCTCGGCGTTCTCAGAGGACACGTCTTGAGGCCACGAAGAAAGCACCGCGGACTCGGCACCTAGCTTCTTAATCAAGAGTCTTCAGCAGAAGACTAGTTTGTGCATGATCCCCTTTGTAAAGTGTTAATACCCCTCCCCCTTGTGTACTCTATTATTTTATATACTTAAATGGTGATGGAGAAGATTATATTATATTAAGTTCTTAGCTTTCTTTCCCTACTCCCTTTAAGTTACTTGCGTCACGGATCTCATCCCTTGATAGCCACTACTGGCTTGGGAACGGATACTTATATCTTCCTCTAACAACATCAGAGTGAGAACCCCGTTGCGTCCCGAGAGGGCCGTAACATAATTGGCATCCCCAGCGGGATCCGTCCCCTTGTTAAGTATGTTTGACAGGGGTGGTGAAGTGGCGTAATCCCTGTAAATAATTCCCCCTGTGTGTGACGATTGTGACATTATACGTCCTGTGCGGTGCGAAAGAGTGACTAAGTGCGATATTGTGCAGTGCGGTGCTCGCTGTGATTAAGCGATTAAGTGCAATATTGCCTAGTGCGGTGCTCAGTGATTTAGTGTAATATTGTAGAGCGAAGTGTTCGCTTGGACTCAGTGCAATATTGGAGAGCGAAGTGTTCGCTTGGACTCAGTGCAATATTGGGTAGTGCGGTGCCCGAAGTGATTACGTGCAATATTGGCAAGTGCAGTGTTTGGTGCGATAAAGTGCAATATTGACGTAGAACAGTGCTCGGTGTGTTAAGTGCTCGTTAAGTGTTCCACCTGTGACAATGGCAGACAAAGCTACCATTGACGATCTGGACGAGGTTCAGGCTTTTCTGAACAGAGAAGATTGTCTTGCCAGATTAAAATATCTGAGCAAACCGGAACTTGTACTAGTGAGCGCCTACCTGGAGATCAAGATCCGTGCCAGTGATTCCCGTGTGGAGATCTTGTCCAAGGTTCACCGGCACCTGAAGGCAGAAGAGAAACAGGGAAGCGAGACTCCTAGTACAAGGGAAGGTGAGGAAATAGCTTCCACGGAAAAGGAAGATAAGGGCAGTGACATTGACAGTGATGCAGGTGAGCTTAATATCAGCTTCCTAACAGTCAAAATGCGTGCCCTAGAGATCAATCGTGAGATAGAGTGGAAGAAGTTAGAATTAGAACGGGAATTAAAAGATAAAGAAATGGAGATGAAGGAAAAAGAATTGGCGATGAGGCGTTTAGAATTAGAAAGAGAAGAGAAACGAGAGAGAGAAGAGAGAGAAAGAGAAGAAAGAAGAGAAGAACGAGAAAGAGAAGAACGAGAAAGAGAAGAGAAACGAGAAAGAGAAGAACGAGAAAGAGAAGAGAAACGAGAAAGAGAAGAGCGAGAAAGAGAAGAGAGACGAGAAAGAGAAGAACGAGAACGAGAGAGAGAAGAACGAGAAAGAGAAGAGAGACGAGAGAGAGAAGAACGAGAACGAGACAAAGAGGAAAGAGAGAGACAACATGAACTAGAAGTTTTGCGATTAGGCGGTGGTCGGAGGCAAACAACGGACACCAGTAGCTTCGATCCGGTACGCAACATCAAAATGGTCCCCAAATTCCATGAGAAGGAAGTGTCAAAATTCTTTGCAGCCTTCGAGAAAGTCGCTGCCTCTTTGGAGTGGCCAAGGGAGAATTGGGCCATCATGATACAGTCAGTCTTGACTGGGAAGGCCCAAATCGCCTACTCTACGTTATCCCTTGACGACTCCGGCGATTACGATATGGTGAAGAAAGTGGTGCTCATGGCGTACCAATTGGTACCTGAGGCTTATAGGCAAAAGTTCAGAAACCTGAAGAAGACCTCAGAGCACACTTTTACCGAATTCGCCACGATCAAGGAGCGACTTTTCCAGGAATGGTGTGCCTCTCGGAAGGTGGAGACCAAGGAAGACCTCGAACAGCTGATTCTGCTCGAGGACTTCAAGGATTGTTTGTCTGGAGACCTCAAGACATACTTAGAGGAACAGCAGGTAGAGACCTTGAGTGCAGCAGCCACCATGGCTGAAGAGTACATCCTGACTCATAGGCCGTCTGCTAAGTACGTCCCGAGGAATTACCAGCGCCGGTTTGACAGACCTCACGACGAAGAAGAAGAAAGACCCGTCACACGAAGCGCTAAGAAGACGCCCCCAAGTAGCCCCCGAAGAACAAGTCCTAGTAGTCCGAAACACCGTAGTCCGAGGAGGAACATGGTGTGCTGGACTTGTGGGCAGAAGGGACACATAGCTGCTAGGTGCCGAGGCAGAAGAGGTGGCAGCGCACGAAGGGAGGTGATGTTGGTGAGCTGTGTTACATCACCAGTAGGAAACCAGTCTACGACGACGCAGGAAGGACCAAGTTTGCTGGCCCCTCACACTTCAACCGGGTATGTAACGAGTGATCATACTGGTAGATCAATTGTAGTGCTCAGAGATAGTGGAGCAGCCCAGTCCCTGATCGTGAAGAGCTCGTTACCCGAGGGAGTAAGTGTGGATGGGAGACCAGAGGTGATCCTGGTTGGGTTTCCTAGGACGCAGTACATCGCCCCCTTAGTGCCAGTACATCTTGATTCGCCTTATTTCAGCAGCACATGTGAGTTGGCAGTAGTCGATACCCTCCCTGTGGCTGGGATTGACGTGGTACTAGCCAACGACTTGGTGACAGATTGGAGCACCAATCGTCCCAAGGTTGCGGACGAGTCTACCAGAACAGCAAAGTCAGAGGTGTCTACAGGCAATGGTAATGTCCAGGTAAAGACAGACCCGGATGTAACTATGTTTAATTTGTCCTCTCCCCCGCAGATCGACAGTTATCTAGCAGTGTCTCCTGATTCTTCTCTTGACAAGGAACATGAGGTTACGATAGCAGAAGTACCTGAGCTAGAAGAGAGGCCTTGTGTGCAGACACCCACGGATACCAACGAGTCTGGAACGAAGGCTGAGGTGGGCTTGCGGTATGGCAAGTTGCAGCGTGTAGTGGACCAGCCAGAGATTCCCCAGACGTCAGAGGTATGTGAGGTGTGTTCAAAAGGTCTAGTGCCCTCTTTGGTCCAAGCCAGGCTAGTGGATGGTGCCGGCTATGGACATGACAAGCTCAGGAAACTTATCCCCCAATTGGCCTCATGTTTCTTAGCGATATTTTGTTTTATTCTCCTATGTATTCTATGTGCTCTCAGTGAGGACCGGTGGACGACCCGACGAATGATGGCTCCCATGAACATCGCGAAGAGGTCCCAGGGATTGGAGATTTGTACTGCAAGTGTTGCAGTTGAAGAAGGGACCTGGGAGGTAATAGATGATACAGGAGGTACGATATGTGATAATGTGAGTGACTGTTTCCGACAGGTTGACACCCCCCGCGTGACTGCTGAGCCTCAACACAGCGTTATACGGAACGTTGGTCGACCTGACGGGGGCAGAGCGAATGCCATCTTCGGTGAGCAAGCAGCCCTGTTGGAACTAGGTGTGGGCCTAGTAGAGGAGTGTATAGTAAGTACTGACTTGCCCATTGTCGCTATCACTCTGAATTATCAGACCCCTGTATTCCAGGTTCCTGCCTCCCTGAAGGACCATCGGACTGGCACCAGAAATGCCGTCTGTGGTCAGCCATCATCGGTGCCACGACATAGAGAAGTGTCGAGTCACCCCAGATCGTGTCGAAACCAATCCGTACTCGAGAGAGGTGAGATGATGCCCCTGCTTGACATCGCAGTGGAGACGTGGGAGACGTGGAAGATTACGTCGGGCAGATCATTGCCTTCTATCTGCAAGCTCCCGTTGTGCCGGAAATGGCTAATAGAAAAGTTCTGTGGACAAGACAACCTCATCACTCCAGTTCATAGTATAAGTAAGTCCATTTGGAGTTGTGTCGCCCTGCTAATTTGGTTTGTGTTTTTTATAGAACCCCAAACCAAATTCTTTTTGGTGGGGAGGTGTTACGAACCCGGATCCAGCGTCCGAACCTGGAGCAGTGACAAACACGCCATCTGTGGGTCAGCTCCCGAAATCCCCGCCAAACGAACGACGACACCTAGTGAGGACAGCGTGTACTGGCCTCGAGGACCAGTTTCCAGTCTGGTTCAGCGCTCAACACCGCCGCTCCTGACCTCTGGTGAGGTGGTGCTCCGACGACAGCGCCATCTATGGACTGGATACGTCAAGCGTTTGTATCTGAAGCCCGTAAGTGAGATGTATTAGTGTCCCGGTTATTGATGACGTGTCTGCTTACAGAGTCGACCTGGGACCACTGTGTTGGAAGTGGAGTCAGTCTACCCGAGGCAGCCAGTCTCCATACTGTAAAGTTTGCTGCAGCTGTTGTGACGTCGTCCCCCCGGAAGAACACTGTGGTGTGTTAAGCCTGCCAGTGGAGTGGCAGTGGAAGGATTTACCCGGGACCGACGGTTGGAGACGATAATCCACTGGGGTATTGAGGACAGGAGGGTGATTGGTGATATCACACGAGACTCCTGTCTAGGGCGTACCCCTTTTATCGTTCGTGGAGCGGCCGTACCAGCCTTGGTGGCTCAGTACCTGCCAGCAGACCTGCTGGACGTGTGGTTGACGGCCTCCACGACGGTGCCCCCAGTGGACCTGTGTTGTGGCTGACCTGTGGCCAGGGTAGGCTCGGCGTTCTCAGAGGACACGTCTTGAGGCCACGAAGAAAGCACCGCGGACTCGGCACCTAGCTTCTTAATCAAGAGTCTTCAGCAGAAGACTAGTTTGTGCATGATCCCCTTTGTAAAGTATTAATACCCCTCCCCCTTGTGTACTCTATTATTTTATATACTTAAATGGTGATGGAGAAGATTATATTATATTAAGTTCTTAGCTTTCTTTCCCTACTCCCTTTAAGTTACTTGCGTCACGGATCTCATCCCTTGATAGCCACTACTGGCTTGGGAACGGATACTTATATCTTCCTCTAACAACATCAGAGTGAGAACCCCGTTGCGTCCCGAGAGGGCCGTAACATAGGAGTTATATATAGGCCACCAAATTTAGACAGAATGAAAGCTAAGCATCTATGGGATGAAATATCTAGGGCATCTAGATCTAACAGTATTTACGTCATGGGTGACTTTAATTTTAGCGGAATAAACTGGTTGAACAAAACAGGGAATAGTGAAGCAGAAGATTTTCTAGAATTAATTGACGATTGCTTTCTTACGCAACACATTAAGGAACCAACACGGGAAAATAATATTTTAGATTTAGTGTTAACTAACAGGGAAACACAAATTTATGACATCGAAATAGGGAGTGAGCTAGGGAACAGTGATCACAAAGAAATCAGATTTAGCATAGAATGGAATAGACCTGTAGGAGAAAATTCTGTTAAAGTGCCAGATTTTCGAAAAGCTGATTTTAATAGCCTAAGAAATTTTTTGGGTCAAATTGATTGGAAAGTCTTGGGTATGGGGGGGGGGCCGGTCTAGCTTGGAGCGAGACATGAACCCAGCGATAGGTGACGTAAATGGGGATTTCGATGTGGATTCAATATATAACTTATTCAAGAATATTCTAAACAAAGCACAGGAACGTAGTATACCATACAAATTGAATAGATCGAATACTAATGACCCAAAGTGGATAACAAAGAATTTGAAGAACCTTATAGGTAAAAAGAGAGCTTGGTACAAAAGGGTTAAAAATGGGGAGGACACTTTAGAACAGGAATTCGTACAACTGGTTAGAAATGTTAAAAAAGAGATAAGGAAAGCAAAAAGAAACTATGAAGTTCGCATAGCAGGGCAAGCAAAGACAAATCCTAAAGGGTTTTTTCAGTTATATCGTACTAAGACTAGGGAAAGGATAGGTCCATTAAAAACTGAGACAGGTCAAATAACAGATAGTGATGAAGAGATGAGTAGTATTTTTAATAAATATTTTGTATCTGTATTTACTAAAGAGGAACTTAACAATATGCCTTCAGCCGAACAAGTCTATGTGGGTGGGGATGAGGACAGGTTGACGAGTTTAGCAGTTACCAGGGAGGATGTTCTTAAACAAATAGTAAAACTCAAACCAAACAAATCCCCAGGGCCGGATGAAATGTTTGCCAGGGTGCTTAAAGAATGTAAAGAGGAGCTTTGTGACCCACTGTCAACCATATTTAATAAATCAATAGAGTCAGGCAGAGTGCCAGAGTTTTGGAAAGTTGCTAATGTGATACCAGTTTTTAAGAAAGGAGATAGATCACTTGCGTCTAACTTTCGACCAATTTGCCTAACGTCTATTGTGGGAAAGTTACTCAAATCTATAATAGCAAATAAAATTCGTCTTCATCTTGAAAAACATAAATTAATAATTGAGTCGCAACATGGTTTTATAAATAGCCGTTCATGTTTAACAAATTTGTTATCTTTTTATTCTAGCATTGTTGAGGCAGTTGATACTGGTATGGACTGCGATGTTGGGTACCTTGACTTTAGCAAAGCTTTTGATACAGTGCCACATGAAAGACTGATTAAAAAGATAGAGTCTCATGGTATTGGGGGTGCTATATTAAGCTGGATTAGGGCATGGCTATACCAAAGGAAACAGAGAGTTAGTATAAATGGAGTCAAGTCAGAGTGGGAAAATGTTGTAAGTGGGGTGCCTCCGGGCTCTGTCCTGGGTCCTCTGTTGTTTATAATATATATAAATGATTTAGATTCAGGTTTGAGTAGCAACATTTGCAAATTTGCCGATGATACGAAAATCGGTAAGGAAATTAATTCGGAGGAGGATTCACTGTCACTTCAAGTTGATCTAGATAGGGTTTTGAAATGGTCGAAGGATTGGCAGATGCAGTTTAATGCTGATAAATGTAAAGTTCTGAGGTTAGGTAATGATGATAGGGTTACAAGATACGAGCTAGATGGTGTTGAGATTACGAAGTCGGATTGCGAAAGGGATCTGGGAGTTATGATTAGTAAGAATTTAAAACAAAAGGATCAATGCATAAATGTTCGTAATAAGGCAAATCGGACACTTGGATTTATTAATCGCAGCGTTAGTAACAAGACACCTGGTGTGGTTCTCAAGCTATATCTTGCTCTAGTTAGGCCCCATTTAGATTATGCAGTTCAGTTTTGGTCGCCATATTATAGAATGGATATAAATTCACTTGAACGTGTCTATTCGTTTGCCTTGTTCAGGTAAAATGTAGAAACAGTAGTCGCTTCTGTATATATTTATTGAGTGAGACAAACAGGTGTATAACTATCCAGCGGAGGTAATAAATAAATAAATAATAAATATATATGTTTATTCAGGTAAGGTACATACATACAAGTGATGTTACATTAATGGATTGATATATAGATAGAGCTAGTACATACAATGCCTAAAGCCACTATTACGCAATGCGTTTCGGGCAAGAAAAACATTAATATCTAGAACTTAATACTAATTGAGCATAAAGAATAAAAAGTGTTGAAAACAAATACAAATAAAGATAAAAAAAAGGGGGAACATGACTGAAAAAGCAGCACAAATACAATAGGTTGACAAACAGTGTTGATTAAAAAAAAAAATAATAATAATAAAATAACAGACATGGGTTGACAATAAAGGAGTGAGGTGGGTTACAGGGAATTTATTAGGTAGTGTTTAGTTTTTATCTTAAACTGGTTGAGAGAGGTACAGTCTTTAACATGGTTGGGAAGGTCATTCCACATTCTGGGTCCCTTGATTTGTAGAGCATTTCTAGTTTGATTAAGTCGTACTCTAGGAATATCAAAACTGTATTTATTCCTGGTGTGGTGCTCATGGGTTCTGTTACAACCTTCAATGAAGCTTTTGAGGTCAGGATTGGCATTACAGTTCAGCGTTTTATATATGTATAATACACAAGAGAGAATGTGCAGTGACTTAATATCTAACATATTCAGAGATTTGAGTAAGGGTACCGAGTGATGTCTGGGGCCAGAGTTAGATATTGTCCTAATAGCAGCTTTGTGTTGGGTAATAAGAGGACGTAAATGATTTTGGGTAGTAGAACCCCAAGCACAAATACCATAGTTGAGGTATGGATAGATGAGGGAGTAATAGAGAGTAACCAGGGCAGGGCGGGGTACATAATATCTGATCTTAGAAAGAATGCCAACAGTTTTTGAAACTTTTTTTGATATATTTAGAATGTGACCCTGGAAATTCAGCTTGTGGTCGATGAGAACGCCAAGGAATTTGCCATCTAATTTGTTACAAATTTGGGTATTGTTTATTTTGAGATTTATCTGATTAGAGGATTTATTGCCAAACAGAATATAAAACGTTTTGTCAATGTTAAGGGTGAGTTTGTTGGCAGTTAGCCAAAGATGGACTTTCTCTAGCTCAGTATTCACTGTGGCATTTAGAGCAAGGGGGTCAGGACTGGAGTAAATGAAGGTTGTGTCGTCAGCAAATAGAATTGGTTTGAGGTGTTGGGAGGCATTTGGAAGGTCATTAATGTAGATGAGAAAGAGGAGAGGGCCAAGTATGCTGCCCTGAGGAACACCAATGTTGATGGGTAGGGTGGGAGAAATTGTATTATTCACAGAAACATACTGGAGCCTGTCAGTACGATAAGATTTGAGGTATTGCAGGGAGTGTCCTCTGACTCCATAATGATGTAATTTAAGAAGAAGGTTTTGATGGTTGACAGTGTCAAAAGCCTTATGCAGGTCCACAAATAACCCAACAGGAAACTCCTTTTTATCAAGAGCTGCGTGAATTAAGTTAATCATACTAATAAGTGCATCGTTAGTGCTTTTTTTGGGTCTGAAGCCATATTGACAAGAGCTAAGTATATTGTGTTTGGCTAGAAAAGAGTAAAGCTGCTTGTAGATTAGCTTTTCGAATATTTTTGACAAGTTAGGCAGGATTGATATAGGTCTGTAGTTGTTAACATCAGTGAGATCACCACATTTGTAGACAGGGGTTACTCTTGCTTTTTTTAGAATGTCAGGAAAGGTTTGGAGTTCAAGTGACTTGTTGAAGAGCAATGCAATAGCAGGGGCTAGAGATCTGGAGGCTTTTTTGTAAATTAAAGTTGGTATCTCCTCGAGGGCACAAGACTTAGTTTTAAGGGAAAGGATTATTTCATTGACATCAGTGGAACTAGTAGGCTTTAGGTACAGAGACTGTGGATAGTTACCTGTAAGATAGTCCTTAACATCAGTACAGGAAGATGGAATATCATTTGCAAGGGATGACCCAATGGAAGAGAAGAACCTATTGAACTCAATAGCAGAATCAGAGGCTGAAAGCTGACCAACGTTATTGGAAAGGAGTGTTGGTTTGTTATTTAAAATCTTCTTTGATCCCAATATTTGTGAAATTGTGCTCCAAGTTTTTTTAATGTTGCTCTTTATTTGGGTAAATTTATCTTCATAGTATTTAGTTTTGGCTCGTCTAATTATTTTAGATAGCAATAACGAGTAATTCTTTGAGAATTCTTTGGAGACTGTTCCTAGCCTATACTTCTTCTCAAGGTCGAGTTTTTTGTTAATGGATTTAAGTATTCCCTTTGTAAGCCAAGGATTGTTAAGTCTTTTGCTTGTGACTTGTTTTGTAAGCATAGGACAGTGGGTGTTATAAAGGCTAAGAGTTCTTCAACTCTTCAGGTCCTTCAACTATGAGTCTGTAAGGATAACTGAGGCTGCTGGGAGCATGGCTTGATGCTCCTCTGTCTGGCATGACGTCAGAGGCCTACTTACCTGTGATTGGTTACATTTCAACTGGCATAGAATTTGAGTATAACACCGCTCGGACACGCTACCAAGTCGATGACCCTTGTCGACAAGCTCTGGCTAGCTATATAGTTACAATGATACTGAAAGGACCTCGGTGGCATTCAATAATGGCTTACATGTGAAATTTGCATAGTAAAACATTGAAAGAAGATCAGGTGTGCGTAATACTAACAACTCGGCATATATGCACCAAAAAAAATTCATCATAATAGGTGAAAATTATGGTAACAAGCTTTGATTAAACCAGAGTATTAAGAACATGTGTATGTCTACTGATCAGATATGAACAATACAACTCAAGGTATTGCCTAAACAAAATTATTAACATGTGTCAATGGCATGTGCTTGAAAACCATACAAAATTAAACAATTATTACATTAATGGAACAAAGTTCTGACCTAACAACCACAAATGAATTTCAAGATAGATAATGATTTTTTTTTTCCCCGAAATATACAATATATTTACAAGACCAATGTACAATATATTTAGAAGCTATATACAAGACCTGGATCAAGAAGACTAACATCTGTGTGATAGCAGTCAGGATTCACTGGCCTCAATGTGGTTGCTAGAACAATAATAACTCTTATGACAAGCACTGTAAAAATACAAATGGTAGTAGACTTAACAATGGCATCTAATTTATAACAAAATAAAGTTGAGAAAAACTATACATTATATATAATGGTAATAATAAGACATATGTGGTAGAAATACTGCAAATGATTTTTTTTTTTTCAAAACAAACAGAATAACTGCAGAGTGCACTCAATTATAAATTCTGTGGATATCTACACCTAGCTCATCCAGAGCACTATACAACTCTGGCTCTGACTGAAGGTCTGGAACAGATGAAACTTCATGTGACAAACTATCATCTTGAGAGATATCCTCGTTAACATCTAGCCAATGGACATGTGGTGAGTGCACGGTTGAAACGAGAGGTCTAGATCTAAGATTATAATTGCTAGTATGGGGTTGCTGAACATCCAGAGGTCTGTCAACCACAGAAGGTGGTGTCAGAGTAGGAGTATCTGTCTGGGTAAGTTCATTGTCATCTTCCTCATCAGTCTCGTCAACAGTCATTTTAGCTAACTTCATGTGGTCTAAATGTTCATTTATATACTCTCCTGTTAACAAGTTCTTAAGTCTGTATTTGTTACCTTTAATAAGCTCGATGACCTTATATGGACCCAAAAATTTCTTAGTTAACTTATACATAGGACCAGACCTGTGTTGGTTAAGTATCATTACTACAGATCCAATAGTTATTTTACTGGGTTTAGCTCGTGCATTCCTTGCTAGAGTAAACTCGGCTGTAGCTTTGGACAGTTGTTCTCGTATTTTCTTGAATACTAATTGCATCTGTCTACGCTTCACTTGAACAAAATCATCTACGTTATATAAGGGAGTAGGAGGTACATTAATCTATTCATTAGGGAGGATCTTATCTGTACCATAAAGAATAGCATGAGGTGTGTCACCTGTAGAAACATTAATTGAAGAATTTATAGCACACTGAATTAAGGGTATAAAATCATCCCAATTGTTGTTATCAAAATTCAACGTGACTCTCAAGGCATCTAACACTTTCCTGTTAGTACGTTCGGCTAGTCCATTACTTGCTGGATGGTAAGGCATGATGCTACATTTTTTTGATGTTATATAAATCACACAAGCTAGTTAAAATACTATTACTGAATTCTGGACCATTATCTGAAAGGATTACTTTAGGCATAATATATCTACAAATTATTTGGTCATGGAATGCGCTGGCTATGTTTTCTGCTGTTTTGTTTGGAATAGGAACTAGTTCGCAAAACCGTGAAAAATTATCGACCATTACAAGCAAATGTTTGTTCCCTTTCTCTGTTTCCGCAAAATTTGTCAATAAATCCATCGATATTCGTTCCCAAGGAGCTTTAGTGCTGGGTACACCTGAATTGGATTAGGTCCTGAAACATGTCCCTTGTGCTGTAAACAAGTTAAACATCTGTCAACATAATGAGCAATCTCCTTAGCCATTTTTGGCCAAAAATACTTCAATCGACCTTGTTGGAGTGTACGATCCTTTCCTGGATGTGCACTTGCAGGAGCATCATGGATAATTTTTAACACAGTTGGTACCAAGACAGCTGGAACAACTAACTGACAACATTTCCTCGGGGCTGTCCCTAGCTTTACTACTCTACACAGTAAATTGTCCAACATAACTAGTTCTTTCAATGGTACTGGCGGTTTATGAATCGGGCGAGTGTCTTGCTTAGTCAAAAATTTAATGACGGGTGCCCAAATGGGGTCTTGTCTTTGTTCCGTTTCTACTACTGTAGCATCTAATGCTGGGTAATTTAACTGAATCGCAGCTACGTGTGTCGGAAAATCCGACACCATTTAATAATATCATACAGACAGATAATAATTGCTTCTGTATTGTATAAACAAGTTACCCATAGAAAATGTAATTGTAGTGGAATTTCCGTCTATAGAAAACGGGATATCATTCCACATACTGTTATAAATTCACCACCTATTATAGTGGGAATTATTCTTAAATACATTAGTCTTTGGACTTTACCATCATAAAAACATCTCATATAAATTAACTTAATTATCAGAATTAAAATAGAGTAAATGTGACCCTTCTATCACTTACTGTCATCTGGACAATGTAGGCCAGTAGCGTCAGGATTGGGGGAGTGGTCATCCATTGTTATTGTACTGAGACCAGAGGCTCACGGGAGCAATTCAGCTCCTGTTAATTTTACTTGGACGAAGTGTTATGGAAACCAAAGGTGTACCATCATCAACACGCTGTCAACAAATTCAAGTTAAGTGTTCTGCCAAAACCCATTTATCTATCATTTATGGCCATTAATGTCATTAGGTAGGGCAGAAATACAGTCCACTTATCATTATACAAATTGCTATCGAAGTATATAAATTAACGTAAATATAAATTCATATAAATTAAATAAATATAAATCTCACAGGTCGGTTTTTTGAATGACTGATCCTGGGCCTCTCCCCAAACAAAGGGTTCATCTTTTCTTTGCAACTTGTAAAGCGGAGCGGCTATAATAGAGAATCCAGCAATAAATGCACGATATAATCCTACAAGACCTGTGAACTGTCTTACGGCTTCTGCGGTACGAGGTGTTGGAAAATCACGGGCAGCAATAATTTTTTATTTATTCAATGTAATACCTGAAAGTGTAACTGTATGACCTAGGAAATTAATCTTCTGCTTTAAAAATTAACATTTTGCAAGCTTTATTTTTAAATTAGCTTCAGCGAGATTTGCAAGTACTTTCTCAAGGTTCTGGAAATGAGTCTGAACATCTTGCGACATGATTATGAGATCATCAAGGTAAACTAGAAGCGTACTTCCTATCAATCTACGAAATAGATTTGTCATGAACCGTGAAAAGGTTATTGGACTGTTACGCAAACCAAACGGCATTCTTTTGAAATGAAAATGACCACTGGGAGTACTAAAGGCTGTCAATTGTTTACTTTCCTCATCAAGGGGGATTTGCCAGAATCCCTGCAACAAATCTAACTTTGAGAATACTTTGTTTCTACCAATACTTTGCAACAAATCATTTAGAACTGGAAGTGGGAAATGATCAGGTATTGTTACTCTGTTAAGCTTGCGATAATCGATTACAGGTCTCCAAGTCCCATTTCGCTTTGGTACAAGAATCAATGGAGCGTTCCATGGCGAATTACTCGATTCAATTACATCACTCTGTAACATTTCCTCTACAAGTCTATCTGCTTCTGCTCTCTGAGAATGGGGAAGACGGTACGCTGGTACATAAATAGGCGTAGTTCCTTGTTCAAGGGGAATTTTATGTGTAATAAGAGGAGTGAGACCTAACTTTTCTCCTGGTAGAGCAACAACAGCTCTATTCCTGTTCAAAATTTCCAAAAGCTGAGCCACAGAGCCAGGAAAATCAGTAGGACTGAGGTGTTGCGCTTGCACCTCCGGTTGAGATCCCTGTTCTCCTGGTGTGAGTGTACAAACAGTATGATCTATGGAGACATCATCCACAACTCGCACCGGTAACGAGTAATGGGCAAAATCTACAACATGGGTACCCGACTGGAGATGGATATCGGCATTACTAGTGTTTGCGATAAATAATGTAACAGTACCATCCTGCACTGTGTGCCAGGAGGGTTCAACAAATGTACCATTCACTTTACATGTTTCACTTTCCGCAATCACATCCGACAACTCAGGCACTCCCTGAACCTTAACTCTTATTCTGGTGAGAGAATGAGGGTGTAGCACAGTGTCAGTAGCCATGGAACCACTGACTTCAGAGATGGAAGCTGCCAGGCGAGCGAGACAACGAGAATCCGTTAGGGCGTCCCCTTCCAGAAAGTCCCGATACTCCTTCTCCTTAACAACTGCACAACTACTATGCTTCAATCGAGTGCCTGTTTTCTCGGGTATGCTACCACGACAATGATCTGACAAACCTACGCTAGCAAGGCAGGTGTCAACAAAATTAACGTAATCTGATTGAAGGTTGAACTCATGGCCCTGTCGATACATGCTACACATGGTCTTTGATACTTATGTTCCAACGATGGGGAAACAGTGCAATATTTTCATCAATCATGGTGTACAGACCTAAGAGAATGTCTCCAGGAAAATGAATAATGTCAACAACTAAACATGTTATAGACAATGTGACATCATTGAACTTGAGTGGGAGGTCAATTTCACCCTGAACTTTTACTTTATTTCCTGAAATACCACTTAGAAAAGGTATGTGTGACTGTTTTAAAATAGTAGGGTGCTTACTTTCAATGTCTCTAAGAGCTGAGGGCTTGACAATATTAATTTTTGCACCTGAGTCAAGAAAAACTTTTAAAACTCTACCATGTACAATGGCTGAGACAAGGGGACCATCACTTGAGACTGGACAAGTTACTACTTTTGCCTTAAGTTGTCTGGGATATCTGCGTCTTGTTTGTGTCAAATTTACTGTGGACCCGTCAACATCTACAACTGGTCTAGAGTCAGTGTCCTCCTCTGTCAAGAGTCCAAATCTATTTTGGGTAGCTACTGAATACACAGGGAGGGCACTAGGATTGGCTAGCTTGAATTGGTTAGCGGATGGCCTTGGGGGTTTCCCGACGACATGGAGTGAACATTCTGAGCTCCAGCATTCTGTGGCTGAGCATTATAATTTGAAATTGCATTATAGCTGGGCTGGGAGTTGTAATTACGTGGGTTCTGATAATGTCTTGGACGCTGTGCACCTCGCCAAGACTGACCGTAGGATGACGAGGGGACCGAGAGAATTGTCTAGGTGGTGATGATCTAGGGGCGGACCAACAGTCCCTTGCGAGGTGGTTACTCTTACCACAATGCCAGCATGAGGGAGTGGATGGTTGTGGACTATGGCGTTTCGGCAATTTATGAGGCGGCGAATTTGACTGGGGGCTACGAGCATGGGCATGTTTCTGCGACCAAGAGTTTTGAGAGTTTGTGGGAGGATGCTGAGAGCTTGTTACTACATTTACAGTATCAGAGGGTGGCAACAGTTGAGCACTTCGGGGAGCTAGTTTATCGGCGGCATTGTTAATAGCCTCAAACACTTCACCAATTTCATGTTTAACACCAAAATTTTGTTGCTCAACGATTGGTTTAGTATGCTCGGGGGCAAAATGCATTAAAGTACCAAATGCTATCATTTTGGCCATAGCCTCAAGGGACAGATTATTGTCTTTATCTAACCAAGTCGAATTATTCATAGCAGAAACTAAGGCATACAGATACTGATCGAGACGGCTAGTAAATGCATTAAAAGATTCACCAGGCTGCATGGTGGCATTGGCAATTTTCTTGACTAACCGATACGGGTCGAGGTCTCCTTTATTAACAAAACGCCGGCGAAAGAAATCCTTAAAATCAGACCATGACTGGAGGCTAACAATGGCTTTCTCGTCAACAACGAAACGTGCATCACCTTTGGTTGTGTCCACAGCTGACCGTGCAATTGCTAAGTATTCGGCATCAGTAGGCTTAGAAAAACGTGCAACAGTTTTCGCTTCAACCTTACTAAACCATGATTCTAATAAGCGTGATTCCCCAGCAAAAAGAGGAATAGCCATTTCCTGAGCTGATCTCTGGCCATTGGGACGAGCAACTGTTTCCGTTGATTCTGAAGGGATTTCAACAGTGGTAGGCATTGTCACAGCCGTGGAAGTAATATTTGAACGCAGATTATAATGAAGTGCACCTGGCATCAGAGATAGTATACACAAAAATAAACACACAAAAAAATATCAACTTGGCTAAAGTAAAAATGGCAGAAATAAAATTATTAAATTGGGCTAGGCAAGAAAATAATTAAGAACAAGCAATTGTAAACTAAATTTAGCAATCTTTCATTAAAAAAAATGACTGGAATTAGATGTATGTAAATTAATTAAACCAGACTAAGCACAGCAATTGAGAATATAAAAACTGGAAGTGCAAGTGCAAAATTTAATTAAAAAGATTCAACACAACAAGTGGCAATGCAAGAAATATGTATGTAGCATATAAACTGGACACAGGAATGTATATAACTGCTATGGTAAAAATTATAATATGCAATGTTGAAGGAATAAATTTAAATTTTAGGCCTGGAGGAATTAAAAAAAAAATTATATTGCACAAATCCTTAACTGCTACTAAAACAAGGATTTCTTACTTCACTGGAATTTGAATTTACCAATAACACTCTAGGAGAACAATTAAAATTCAATGAAATTACTGTAAGAAGCAGGAATGTTGAAATCACACAAGAAAACTGTGGGGAGTGGAGTACTGAACCAGCTCCAATATTTAACAAGTCACTGAATGGTTAATTCACAGGATATTATGGGTATTATTACGTAAGTCACTTTTTAGCACTTGGCACGTTGTTCTCAACTAGCAATTACTTATCTCAGGGTTGTAATTCATGAGGATCACCAGTAGCCAAAGTAGGAGGAGCGTCGTGAAGATCTGAAGAGGCACATGTGAGGCGTGTTTACAAACTGGTGCGATGGCAGCGCTCCTGGCGGTGGTGGCGCGAGAATCAGGGACCCCACACTGTTGACGCTGGAAGCGCGAAGATAAATTCTTACGACGACGATATTGCGACGATGTCGATGGAGAAACACGATTGGGAGGCAGGAGTTCACACAAAATGATGTAGCAGGGGCTGGTGGCGAGGTGTGAGCTTGAGAGGGAGGCGACGTGTGTGAGCTTGGGGAGGCGACACTAGTCAAACAATTGCAGTCCACCAAATATTCTCAAGGAACAATACAGCACATACGATGATCAGTTGATAGTTGCGACGATGATTGACCACGATTGCAGTAGCTTGAACACTCACAAAGCATAGATACTGTCAGCTTGGGTGGTGGTGATGGCGGTGGGTGCAGGTTCCCACGTGGTGGCGCGAGATTCAAAAATGGCTGGCGCGGGAAGCTTCCTTCCTCCTCACTGATGAGTGCGTGTTCTCACAGGAAAATATTGACCCTTACTTCTGAAACGTTGGCCTGGAGTAGTGGTTGATGGCAGGACCCCGGTCTCGCACAATATTTGATGCGTGGGTGGCAGGATGGCGGCTATGAAGGCGGCTGATGGCGGTACTATGAAACACACGGCGATGCTGGGTACTTGAATTTTAGTTTCCAGAAAAAAAAATTTCTGGATCCCACTGCTGCTACCAGTATTCGTTTGCCTTGTTCGGGTAGAATGTAGAAACAGTAGTCGCTTATGTATATATTTATTGAGCGAGACAAACAGGTGTATAACTATCCAGAAGAAGTCCTTCTACTAAGAGTCTGTGAGGATAACTGAGGCTGCTGGGAGCATGGCTTGATGCTCCTCTGTCTGGCATGACGTCAGAGGCCTACTTGCCTGTGATTGGTTACATTTCAACTGACATAGAATTTGAGTATAACATGTCCAGCGTAGGATGACTAAGTTAATTCCCCAAATTAGAAATCTTTCATATGAAGAAAGATTAACAAAGCTCAAGTTGCATTCACTGGAAAGCTGAAGAGTTAGGGGTGACATGATAGAGGTTTACAAGTGGGTGAATGGACATAACAAAGGGGCTATTAATAGGGTATTAAAAGTATCAACACAATACAGAACACGAAACAATGGGTATAAATTGGATAGGTTTAGATTTAGGAAAGACTTGGGTAAATACTGGTTCAGTAACAGGGTTGTTGATTTGTGGAACCAATTGCCGCATAACATTGTGGAGGTGGGGTCCCTCGATTGTTTCAAGCATGGGTTGGACATGTATATGAGTGGGATTGGGTGGTTATAAATAGGAGCTGCCTCGTATGGGCCAATAGGCCTTCTGCAGTTGCCTTTGTTCTAATGTTCTTGTTCTCATCGATTCGAGTAACTTTCCCACAACAGACGTTTGAACCCAGCGATAGGTGACATAAAAGGGGATTTCGATATAGATTCAAAATATAACTTTTTTAAGAATATACTAAGCAAAGCACAGGAACGTAGTATACCATACAAATTGAAAAGATTGAATACTAATGACCCAAAGTGGATAACAAAGAATTTGAAAAATCTTATATGTAAAAAGAGAGCGTGGTACAAAAGGATTAAGAATTGGGAAGTCAGTTTAGAACAAGAATTCGTACAAGAAATTAGAAAGTTAGAAACGTTAAAAAAGAGATAAGGAAAGAAAAAAAAACTATGAAGTTCGCATAGCAGGGCAAGCGAAGACAAATCCTAAATGTTTTTTTTCGGTTATATCGACCTAAGACTAGGGGAAACGATAGGTCCATTAAAAACTGAGACAGGTCAAGTAACGGATAATGATGAGGAGATGAGTAGTATTTTTAATAACTATTTTATATCTGAATTTACTAAAGAGGAACCTAACAATATGCCTTCAGCCTAGCAAGTGTACATGTGGGTGGGGACGAGGACAAGTTGACTATTTTAGCAGTTACCAGGGAGGATGTAATTAAACAAATAGTAAAACTAAAACCAAACAAATCCCCAGGGCCGGATGAATATAGAAAATAGAGAACTATTAGCTGAATATCAAATACATGGATTTAAACTATTTCACACAGATAGATATATTAGAAGAGGAGGGGGAGTAGCCATGTCCGTTAGAAAATAAGAACATAAGAACAAAGGTAAACGCAGAAGGCCTATTGTCGGTCAGGTGAAGTCACAGTGAGAGGTTGTGTTAACCGGAGCTCCTGAGTGTTGTTATTTTATCATAGCAATATGGAAGTTGTAGTGAAGGACCTGGTGACTCTAGTGGGAGCCCTGAAGACAGAGTTGGACTCTCTGCGGGAGGAGGTGCGTCAGCTTAAAAAACAACGAGAAGTAACGAAGGAGGAGACCAGCAGTAAAGGGACCTCGTCTTGGAGAGTTGCGAAAGACAGGGGCCTTAAGAAGACTTTGATAAAGCCACCTTCAAACGCCATAGCAACTTCAAATTCATTTGACGTTTTGGAGGACGAGTGCTGTGGAGAGACTGTGGATCGCGCAAAAGGGAAAGCAACGAAGAGAAAGGAAGCGCAGGCCCCTCAGAAAGTAAAGGAAGTACCTAAGCAAACATTAGTTGTGGGAGATTCCCAGATAAGGTATTTGGATAGAACGTTTTGTGCTAGAGATAGGGGGAACAGGTTAAGGGTTTGCTATCCCGGAGCCGGCATTGGTGATATTATAAACAACATGAATGATATTATGGCTGGTAATGGGAACAATCCCATTATTTGCATTAGCGTGGGAGGAAATGATGTTGGTCGAGTCAGGAGTGAGGAACTGATTCAGAGGTATAAAACAGCCATAGAGTTAGTTAGGAGCAAGGGAGGAATCCCGATCATATGTGGCATTCTTCCAAGAAAGGGAGTGGGAAATGAATGGATATCGAGGGCACTTGGTGTCAATTGCCGGCTGGAAAGATATTGCAAATCAAATGCAATATCTTTCATAGACAACTGGGAACACTTCTATGGAAGAAATGAAATGTATGCTCGTGATGGGGTGCATCTATCGAGGGCTGGGGTTGTTGCTGTTGCGAACTCGCTGGAAGAAGTGGTTAGAGGTGTTTGTTTGGGTTTAAACTGTTAGTAGATAGAGGTATGGGAATTGATTTGGAGGAAGGAGGTAATAAAAGTATGTGTTTGTGGGAGAAAGGAATTGGCAAAACGATCAGGGAAAGAGAAGGTCCGCAAAATAACAATTCACTTCGGGTATATTACACTAACAGTAGAAGTCTAAGAAATAAAATTAACGAATTAAATGCTCTTGTCTGCACAGAAAAAATAGATATTATTGCACTTACCGAAACGTGGATGAATGTAGAAAATAGAGAACTATTAGCTGAATATCAAATATATGGATTTAAACTATTTCACACAGATAGATATATTAGACGAGGAGGTGGAGTAGCCATATATGTTAGGGACAATTTGAAATGTAGTCTCAAAGAGGGAATCAAAACAGAGCCACACTCAGAAACTATTTGGATTGAATTAAACGAAAAAGCTAATAATATTATAATAGGAGTAATATATAGGCCACCAAATTTAGACAGAATGGAAGCAAAGCATCTATGGGATGAAATATCTAGAGCATCTAGATCTAACAGTATTTATGTCATGGGTGACTTTAATTTTAGCGGAATAAACTGGTTGAACAAAACAGGGAATAGTGAAGCAGAAGATTTTCTAGAATTAATTGACGATTGCTTTCTTACGCAACACATTAAGGAACCAACACGGGAAAATAATATTTTAGATTTAGTGTTAACTAACAGGGAAACGCAAATTAATGACATCGAAATAGGGAGTGAGCTAGGCAGCAGTGATCACAAAGAAATCAGATTTAGCATAGAATGGAATAGACCAGTAGGAGAAAATTCTGTTAAAGTGCCAGATTTTCGAAAAGCTGATTTTAATAGCCTAAGAAATTTTTTGGGTCAAATTGATTGGAAAGGCTTGGGTATGGGGTGTGGGCCGGTCTTGGAGCGAGACATGAACCCAGCGATAGGTGACTTAAATGGGGATTTCGATGTGGATTCAATATATAACTTATTTAAGAATATTCTAAACAAAGCACAGGAACGTAGTATACCATACAAATTGAATAGATCGTATACTAATGACCCAAAGTGGATAACATAGAATTTGAAGAACCTTATAGGTAAAAAGAGAGCTTGGTACAAAAGGATTAAAAATGGGGAGGTCACTTTAGAACAGGAATTCGTACAACTGGTTAGAAATGTTAAAAAAGAGATAAGGAAAGCAAAAAGAAACTATGAAGTTCGCATAGCAGGGCAAGCAAAGACAAATCCTAAAGGGTTTTTTCAGTTATATCGTACTAAGACTAGGGAAAGGATAGGTCCATTAAAAACTGAGACAGGTCAAATAACAGATAGTGATGAAGAGATGAGTAGTATTTTTAATAAATATTTTGTATCTGTATTTACTAAAGAGGAACTTAACAATATGCCTTCAGCCGAACAAGTCTATGTGGGTGGGGACGAGGACAGGTTGACGAGTTTAGCAGTTACCAGGGAGGATGTTCTTAAACAAATAGTAAAACTCAAACCAAACAAATCCCCAGGGCCGGATGAAGTGTTTGCTAGGGTGCTAAAAGAATGCAAAGAGGAGCTTTGTGACCCACTGTCAACCATATTTAATAAATCAATAGAGTCAGGCAGAGTGCCAGAGTTTTGGAAAGTTGCTAATGTGATACCAGTTTTTAAGAAAGGAGATAGATCACTTGCGTCTAACTATCGACCAATTAGCCTAACGTCTATTGTGGGAAAGTTACTCGAATCTATAATAGCAAATAAAATTCGTCTTCATCTTGAAAAACATAAATTAATAATTGAGTCGCAACATGGTTTTATAAATGGCCGTTCATGTTTAACAAATTTGTTATCTTTTTATTCTAGCATTGTTGAGGCAGTTGATAGTGGTAAGGATTGCGATGTTGTATACCTTGACTTTAGCAAAGCTTTTGATACAGTGCCACATGAAAGACTGATTAAAAAAATAGAGTCTCATGGTATTGGGGGTGCTATATTAAGCTGGATTAGGGCATGGCTATACCAAAGGAAACAGAGAGTTAGTATAAATGGAATCAAGTCAGAGTGGGAAAATGTTGTAAGTGGAGTGCCTCAAGGCTCTGTCCTGGGACCTCTGTTGTTTATAATATATATAAATGATTTAGATTCAGGTTTGAGTAGCAACATTTGCAAATTTGCCGATGATACGAAAATCGGTAGGGAAATTAATTCGGAGGAGGACTCACTATCACTTCAAGTTGATCTAGATAGGGTTTTGAAATGGTCAAAGGATTGGCAGATGCAGTTTAATGCTGATAAATGTAAAGTTCTGAGGTTAGGTAATGATGATAGAGTTACAAGATACGAGCTAGATGGTGTTGTGATTGCGAAGTCGGATTGCGAAAGGGATCTGGGAGTTATGATTAGTAAGAATTTAAAACAAAAGGATCAATGCATAAATGTTCGTAATAAGGCAAATCGGACACTTGGATTTATTAATCGCAGCGTTAGTAACAAGACACCTGGTGTGGTTCTCAAGCTATATCTTGCTCTAGTTAGGCCCCATTTAGATTATGCAGTTCAGTTTTGGTCGCCATATTATAGAATGGATATAAATTCACTTGAACGTGTCCAGCGTAGGATGACTAAGTTAATTCCCCAAATTAGAAATCTTTCATATGAAGAAAGATTAACAAAGCTTAAGTTGCATTCACTGGAAAGGCGAAGAGTTAGGGGTGACATGATAGAGGTTTACAAGTGGATGAATGGACATAACCGGGGGGATATTAATAGGGTATTAAAAGTATCAACACAGGACAGAACACGAAACAATGGATATAAATTGGATAAGTTTAGATTTAGGAAAGACTTGGGTAAATACTGGTTCAGTAACAGGGTTGTTGATTTGTGGAACCAATTGCCGCGTAACATTGTGGAGGTGGGGTCCCTCGATTGTTTCAAGCACGGGTTGGACAAGTATATGAGTGGGATTGGGTGGTTATAGAATAGGAGCTGCCTCGTATGGGCCAATAGGCCTTCTGCAGTTACCTTTGTTCTTATGTTCCTATTGGCCCATACGAGGCAGCTCCTATCTATAACCACCCAATCCCACTCATATACTTGTCCAACCCGCGCTTGAAACAATGGAGGGACCCCACCTCCACCACGTTACGCGGTAATTGGTTCCACAAATCAACAACCCTGTTACAGAACTAGTATTTACCCAAGTCTTTCCTAAATCTAAACTTAACCAATTTATACCATTGTTGATACTTTTAATACCCTATTAATACCTCCTTTGTTATGTCCATTCATCCACTTGTAAACCTCTATCATGTCACCCCTAACTCTTCGCCTTTCCAGTGAATGCAATTGAAGCTTTGTTAATCTTTCTTCATATGAAAGGTTTCTAATTTGGAAAATTAACTTAGTCATCCTACGCTAGACACGTTCAAGTGAACTTATATCCATTCTATAGTAAGGCGACCAAAACTGAAATGCATAATCTAAATGGGGCCTAACCAGAGCAAGATATAGCTGAAGAACCACACAAGGTGTCTTGTTACTAACGCTTCGATTAATAAATCCCAGTATCCTATTTGCCTTATTACGAACATTCATGCATTGATCCTTGTTTTAAATTCTTACTTATCATAACTCCCAGATCCCTTTCGCAATTCGACTTCGCAATCTCAACAGCATGTAGCTCGTATCTTGTAACTCTATCATCATTACCTAGCCTCAAAACTTTACATTCATCAGCATTAAACTGCATCTGCCAATCCTTTGACCATTTCAAAACCCTATTTAGATCAACTTGAAGTGATAGTGAGTCTTCTTCCATATTAATTTCCCTGCCGATTTTTGTATCATCGGCAAATTTGCAAATGTTGCTACTCAAACCTGAATCTAAATCATTGATATATATTATAATCAACAGAGGTCCCAGGAAAGAGCCCTGAGGCACTCCACTTACAACATTTTCCCACTCTGACTAAACCCCATTTATACTAACTCTCTGTTTCCTTTGGAATAGCCATGCCCTAATCCAGCTTAATATAGCACCTCCAATACCATGAGCCTCTATTTTTTTAATCAGTCTTTCTTTGGCACTGTATCAAAAGCTTTGCTTAAGTCAAGGTACACAACATCACAATCCTTACCACTATGAACTGCCTCATCTATGCTGGAATAAAAAGATAGCAAATTTGTTAAACATGAACGGCCATTTGTAAAACCATGTTGCGACTCATTTATTAATTTGTGTTTTTCAAGATGAAGACGAATTTTATTTGCAATTATCGATTCAAGTAACTTTCCTACAATAGACGTTAGGCTAATTAGTCGATAGTTTGACGCAAATGATCTATCTCCTTTCTTAAAAATTGGTATCACATTAGCAACTTTTCATAACTCTGGCACTCTGCCTAACTCAACTGATTTATTAAATATGGTAGACAGTAGCTCGGAAAGCTCCTCTTTGCATTCTTTAAGTACCCTGGCAAACACTTCATCCGGCCCTGGGGATTTGTTTGGTTTGAGTTTAACTATTTGTTTACTTACATCCTCCCTGGTAACTGCTAAACTAGTTAACCTGTCCTCGTCCCCACCCACATAGACTTGTTCGGCTGAAGGCATATTGTTAAGTTCCTCTTTAGTAAACATAGATATAAAATATTTATTAAAAATACTACTCATCTCTTCATCATTATCTGTTATTTGACCTGTCTCAGTTTTTAATGGATCTATACTTTCCCTAATCTTTGTCCGGTATAACTGGAAAAACCCTTTAGGATTCGTTTTTGCTTGCTATGCTATGCGAGTTTCATAGTTTCTTTTTGCTTTCCTTATCTCTTTTTTAGTATTTCTAACCAGTTGTACGAATTCCTGTTCTAAACTGACTTCCCAATTCCTAATCCTGTTGTACCACGCTCTCTTTTTACCTATAAGGTTCTTCAGATCCTTTGTTATCCACTTTGGATCATTAGTATTCGATCTATTCAATTTATATGGTACTTTACATTCCTGGGCTTTGGTTAGAATATTTTTAAATAAGTTATATTTTGAATCCACATTGAAAACCCCTTTTACGTCACCTATCGCTGGGTTCACGTCTAGCTCCAATACCGGCCCACACCCCATACCTAAGACTTTCCAATCTATTTGATCAAAGAAATTTCTTAGGCTATTGAAATCAGCTTTTCGAAAATCAGGCACTTTAATAGAATTTTCTCCTACAGATCTATTCCATTGAACGCTAAATCTGATTTCTTTATGATCACTGTTCCCTAGCTCACCTTACCTTACCTTGAGGTTACCTTGAGGTGCTTCCGGGGCTTAGCGTCCCCGCGGCCCGGTCGTCGACCAGGCCTCCTGCTTGCCGGACTGATCAACCAGGCTGTTGGACGCGGCTGCTCACAGCCTGACGTACGAGTCACAGCCTGGTTGATCAGGTATCCTTTGGAGGTGCTTATCCAGTTCTCTCTTGAACACTGTGAGGGGTCGGCCAGTTATGCCCCTTATGTGTAGTGGAAACGTGTTGAACAGTCTCGGACCTCTGATGTTGATAGAGTTCTCTCTCAGAGTACCAGTTGCACCTCTGTTATTCAACGGGGGTATTCTGCACATCCTGCCATGTCTTCTGGTCTCATGTGATGTTATTTCTGTGTGCAGGTTTGGGACCAGCCCCTCTAATATTTTCCACGTGTAAATTATTATGTACCTCTCCCGCCTGCGCTCAAGGGAGTACAGTTTTAGGCTCTTTAGTCGGTCCCAATAGTTTAGATGTTTTACTGAGTGGATTCTAGCAGTAAAGGATCTCTGCACGCTCTCCAGGTCAGTAATTTCTCCAGCTTTGAAAGGTGCTGTCATTGTGCAGCAGTACTCCACTCTAGAGAGCACAAGCGTTTTGAAAAGTATCATCATCGGTATAGCATCTCTAGTGTGAAAGGTCTTGTTATCCAACCTGTCATTTTTCTTGCAGTTGTGACGGCTACATTATTGTGTTCTTTAAAGGTAAGGTCTTCCGACATGAGTACACCCAGATCCTTTACATTGCCTTTTCGTTCTATGTTATGATTTGCCTGAGTTTTGTACGTGGTTTCCGTTTTTATATTTTCATTTTTTCCATAGCGCATGAGCTGGAACTTATCTTCGTTAAACACCATATTATTTTCTGTAGCCCATAGAAAGACCTGATCTACATCTGACTGGAGGTTCGCCATGTCCTCTATGTTGCCTACTCTCATGAAGATCCTAGTGTCATCTGCAAAGGATGATACAGTGCTATAGGTATGTCCGAAATGAGGATGAGAAAAAGTACTGGAGCAAGCACAGTACCCTGGGGGACTGAGCTCTTCACGGTTGATGGGCTGGATTTTATTTTGTTGACTATTACACATTGGGTTCTGTTGGTCAGGAAATTGTAGATCCATCTGCCTATTTTTCCGGTAATTCCTTTTGAACGCATTTTATGTGCAATAACACCATGGTCACATTTATCAAAAGCTTTTGCGAAATCTGTGTAAATTACATCCGCGTTATGTTTGTCTTCCATAGCATCTAATGCCATATCATAGTGGTCCAGCAACTGCGACAGGCAAGAGCGCCCTGTTCTGAAACCATGTTGTCCGGGGTTATGGAGTTGCTGTGATTCCATGAATTTTGTGATTTTACTTCTTAGCACTCTCTCAAAAATTTTTATGATGTGCGATGTTAGCGCTATCGGTCTGTAATTTTTTGCCTCTGCCTTATTTCCTCCTTTATGAAGTGGTGCTATCTCTGCTGTTTTTAGTATATCAGGAATAGCGCCAGTATCTAGGCTTTGTCTCCACAGAATGTGGAGGGCCTGCGATAGTGGTTTTTTACAGTTCTTTATGAATATGGAGTTCCAAGAATCCGGGCCTGGTGCAGAGTGCATAGGCATACTGTTTATGGCTTCTTCAAAATCCAGTGGGGATAGGGTGACGTCTGATATATGATTTGATGTTGGTATCGTATCCATGAAAAATTCATTTAGGTTATCAATCTTTAGTGTGTTTAATGGCTCGCTGAAAACAGAGTCGTACTGCGTCCTCAGTAGCTCGCTCATTTCTTTGTTGTCATCGGTGAAAGTTCTATCTCCCTTTCGCAGGGGCCCGATACTAGATGTGGTTTTTGATCTTGATTTTGCATAGGAGAAAAAATATTTCGGATTTCTTTCTATTTCACTGATGGCCTTTTGCTCTCTTTGCCTCTCCTGGGTTCTGTATGATTCTTGTAGCTTCCGTTCAATTGTTTCTATTTCTCTACCTAACTTTCTTCGCCGTTCTTGAGATAGGGTGCGACTCTCAAGTTGTTCCGCGATTCGTTTTCTTCGCCTATATAGGGAACGACGTTCCCGTTCCAATCTGCATCTCTTCCTCTTTTTTCTTAGAGGTATGCGGTTTGAACATTTTTCTAGTGCTACTGAGCTTATTTTTTCCAGGCACTGGTTCAGGTTTGCATTTCCTAGCTGTTCTTCCCAGTTTATTTCTGTGAAGTCCTGGTTTATTCGCTCCCAGTTTATCTGTTTATTATTGAAGTTGAATTTGCTGAAATCTCCTCCACCGGGAATCTGGACTGGTTTTGAAGGTCTACTCCCCATGGTTGTCATAACTTCAATTAAGTTGTGATCTGAGTAACAGGTATTTGTAATCATTATGTTCCTGATCAATTCATCATTATTAGTGAAAATGAGGTCCAGCGTGTTCTCCTTCCTAGTTGGTTCTACTATTTGCTGGTTTAAGGCAAACCTGTCGCACATCCGTAGCAGGTCATTTGCATGTGCCTGTTCATTTAGGCTACTTCCTGGTATTCTTTCTAATATTACTGTATTAGCCAGGTGCTTCCATTTCAGGTGCCGTAGGTTGAAATGCCCAAGCAGGATGATGTTCGGAGCTGGATTTGTGAGGTTTTCCAAGCAGTGTTCTATTTTCATTAGTTGGTCTTTAAACTGCTGAGGGTTTGCCTCCGGTGACTTATATACAAGGACAATAACTACATTTAGAATCTCTATTTTGATTATCAGCACTTCCACCATATCCTTTGAGGTGTTTAGCAGCTCAGTACAGATGAGTGTGTCTTTGATGTAGAGGCTGACCCCACCCTGAAGCCGGTGTTTCCTATCACATCTGAAAAGATTGTACTCTGAGATCCATATTTCACCATCATGGTAGTCCCTTGTGTGGGTTTCTGTTAGGGCTGCAAACACTGCATTTGCCTCATGAAGGAGACCATCTATAAATTGAGCTTTGTTGGTTTTGCGTGTTTTTATACCCTGGATGTTGGCAAATATAAATGATGTTATCGTGTTAGTGGAAGTGCTGGAAGCCTTACTTGGTGTAAGTAAGAAAGCAATCGTCAATTAATTCTAGAAAATCTTCTGCTTCATTATTCGTTGTTTTGTTCAACCAGTTTATTCCACTAAAATTAAAGTCACCCATGACATAAATACTGTTAGATCTAGATGTTCTAGATATTTCATCCCATAGATGCTTTGCTTCCATTCTGTCTAAATTTGGTGGCCTATATATAACTCCTATTATAATGTTATTTGCTTTTTCGTTTAATTCTATCCAAATAGTTTCTGTATGTGGCTCAGTTTTGATTCCCTCATTGAGACTACATTTCAAATTGTCCCTAACATATATGGCTACTCCCCCTCCTCGTCTAATATATCTATCTGTGTGAAATAGTTTAAATCCATTTATTTGATATTCAGCTAATAGCTCTCTGTTTTCTACATTCATCCACGTTTCGGTAAGTGCAATAATATCTATTTTTTCTGTGCAGACAAGAGCATTTAACTCGTTTATTTTGTTTCTTAGATTTCTAGTGTTAGTGTAATATACCCTAAGTGAATTATTATTTTGAGGACCTTCTCTTTCCCTGATCATTTTGCCAATTCTTTTCTCCCACGAACACATACTTTTATTACCTCCTTCCTCCAAATCAATTCCCATACCACTATCTACTAACAGTTTAAACCCAAACAAACACCTCTAACCACTGGTTCCAACGAGTTCGCAACAACAACAACCCCAGCCCTCGATACAGGTTTATATTCCCCAATAATCTTTGGCAGGTGGAGTCCGGATTTCTTGGCGTTCACAGTTTCGATCAATTTGTTGACCTTTGTTTTCAATTCGGCTGTAGTGTCCTTCGTTACCCTTTGGAATTTAGTTTGGTCAGAGAGTATGAGGTTCATTTTCGCCTGATATTCGTCTTTTTTAAGAATGACCTATATTAGCGACTTGTCACCTCTCCTGACAACTATCTCCATGTTCTCACGAAGGCTCTTAGCTGCCGCTTTGAGCTCGGGGAGAGTATGGTGCTTCTGTAGTTGCCTCGATTCTTTCCTCCTTCCGCAATAAGTTCTGCTTGTAAGGTGTCTTTGGTGGTGACCTTCTTTTGTGCCTCGAGGTCGAATATGTCGTCCAACAGAATCTCCAACTCCACTTTCTGGGCCATCTCACTTGGTCTGGACATAACGTGACAGTTTATACCCAGATTTAGGAGAGTGACTTGGTCGTCAGTGAGGTTGATTCCTGCAAGGTTCAGGAAACCGTCTCTTGGTCGTGGAATTGCCATAGGTCCTCCATATAACGTTGTTAGTTTCTTGATTATCCTTGTTTCAGTGCTGAGGTGATGCCGGTCTGTGAGGATGTCGAGGTGTTGCTCGATGCGAGTACGGAGACTTTCGTCGATGTTGCTGTTTCTCCATTCGTTTGTAGCATGAAGTAGTTGCGTTTTGACATTTTGACATACATGTATGTCCTCTTGACATACCAGAAAACATTCTAAGGAAACTACTCCAAGCTTGTACTAAAGAGGCACCCTTCTTGAGCCCGGATGGGCACATGTATAAGCAAGTAGATGGGGTCACTATGGGTTCTCCCCTAGGTGTCCTGTTTGCGAATTTCTACATGGGTACCATCGAGCAAAAAGTTTTAGTCGACATGAACTTGAAACCGGCCATATACTGCAGGTATGTTGACGACATTTTTACACAGGTACCTGACGTCAGACATCTGCAGGAGCTGAAGGAGGCATTTGAGCAGAATTCTGTGTTGCGTTTCACTTCTGACGCGACACGAGCGACTCGTCACTAGTCTGACGCGACACGAGCGCGTTTCGTAAAACTTATTACATTTTCAAAGACTTTAGTTTACAAATACACAACTGAATAGAACTTACACATCTCCGATTTTTGTTTATATCTTCATTTGAGTGAGGTGGATGGGGTGAGGTGGCATTAATAGGGTATTAATTTCATCAACACAAGACAGAACAAGAGGTGGCATTAATAGGGTATTAATTTCATCAACACTAGACAGAACACGAAACAATGGGTATTGAAATGGAAGTGATTGTAGAAAGCCTATTGGTCCATATTTCTTGATGCTTCTATATTGGAGCGGAGTCTTGAGGTGGGTAGAATATAGTTGTGCATTAATTGGCTGTTGATTGCTGGTGTTGACTTCTTAATGTGTAGTGCCTCGCAAACGTCAAGCCGCCTGCTATCGCTGTATCTATCGATGATTTCTGTGTTGTTTACTAGGATTTCTCTGGCGATGGTTTGGTTGTGGGAAGAGATTATATGTTCCTTAAAGGAGCCCTGTTGTTTATGCATCGTTAAACGCCTAGAAAGAGATGTTGTTGTCTTGCCTATATACTGGGTTTTTTGGAGCTTACAGTCCCCAAGTGGGCATTTAAAGGCATAGACGACGTTGGTCTCTTTTAAAGCGTTCTGCTTTGTGTCTGGAGAGTTTCTCATGAGTAGGCTGGCCGTTTTTCTGGTTTTATAGTAAATCGTCAGTTGTATCCTCTGATTTTTGTCTGTAGGGATAACGTTTCTATTAACAATATCTTTCAGGACCCTTTCCTCTGTTTTATGAGCTGTGGAAAAGAAGTTCCTGTAAAATAGTCTAATAGGGGGTATAGGTGTTGTGTTAGTTGTCTCTTCAGAGGTTGCATGGCGTTTCACTTTCCTTCTTATGATGTCTTCAACGAAACCATTGGAGAAGCCGTTGTTGACTAGGACCTGCCTTACCCTACAGAGTTCTTCGTCGACTTGCTTCCATTCTGAGCTGTGGCTTAGAGCACGGTCGACATATGCGTTAACAACACTCCTCTTGTACCTGTCTGGGCAGTCGCTGTTGGCATTTAGGCACATTCCTATGTTCGTTTCCTTAGTGTAGACTGCAGTGTGGAAACCTCCGCTCTTTTCCATGACTGTTACATCTAGAAAGGGCAGCTTTCCATCCTTTTCCATCTCGTAAGTGAAACGCAGCACGGAAACGAACATAGGAATGTGCCTAAATGCCAACAGCGACTGCCCAGACAGGTACAAGAGGAGTGTTGTTAACGCATATGTCGACCATGCTCTAAGCCACAGCTCAGAATGGAAGCAAGTCGACGAAGAACTCTGTAGGGTAAGGCAGGTCCTAATTGGTAACCCAATGGGCTACAAGTAGCCCAATCTGGCATCCCTGCTCTGGAACGTTGCCACCTTCCCTGGGAAACGTTTATAGGATTCCCACAGCCCATTGGACTCCTTTGGACCCCCCCCCCTTGGACCCCCTTGGACTCCCTTGGACCTCCTTGACCCCCTTGGACCCCCTTGGACCTCCTTGGACAACCTTGGACAACCTTGGACCTCCTTGGACAACCTTGGACCTCCTTGGACAACCTTGGACCTCCTTGGACAACCTTGGACCTCCTTAGACAACCTTGGACAACCTTGGACCTCCTTGGACAACCTTGGACCTCCTTGGACAACCTTGGACCTCCTTGGACAACCTTGGACCTCCTTGGACAACCTTGGACCTCCTTGGACCACTTGGACCTCCTTGGACCCCCCCTTGGACCTCCTTGGACCACCCTTGGACCCTCCTTGGACCCCCTTAGACCTCCAAGGACAACCTTGGACCTCCTTGGACCTCCTTGGACAACCTTGGACCTCCTTGGACAACCTTGGACCTCCTTGGACAACCTTGGACCTCCTTGGACAACCTTGGACCTCCTTGGACAACCTTGGACCCCCTTGGACCTCCTTGGACCCCCTTGGACAACCTTGGACCTCCTTAGACAACCTTGGACCTCCTTGGACCCCCTTGGACCCCCTTGGACCTCCTTGGACAACCTTGGACCTCCTTGGACAACCTTGGACCTCCTTGGACAACCTTGGACCTCCTTGGACAACCTTGGACAACCTTGGACCTCCTTGGACAACCTTGGACCTCCTTGGACAACCTTGGACCTCCTTGGACAACCTTGGACCTCCTTGGACCTCCTTGGACCCCCCTTAGACCTCCTTGGACAACCTTGGACCTCCTTGGACCTCCTTGGACAACCTTGGACCTCCTTGGACCCCCTTAGACCTCCTTGGACAACCTTGGACCTCCTTGGACAACCTTGGACCTCCTTGGACCCCCTTGGGCCTCCTTAGACCCCCTTGGACAACCTTGGACCCCCTTGGACCTCCTTGGACCCCCCTTGGATCTCCTTGGACAACCTTGGACCTCCTTAGACAACCTTGGACCCCCTTGGACCTCCTTGGACCCCCTTGGACCTCCTTGGACAACCTTGGACCTCCTTGGACAACCTTGGATCCCCTTGGACCCCCTTGGACCTCTTTGGACCCCCTGGAACTCCTTGGACCCCCTTGGACCCCATTGGAGTCTATAACCCCTAAAACAGAGTTCTTGGATTACACAAGCCCTGAAAGCCTCTATACTGCACATCTGTTTTTTGAAGCCAGTGTTGGAACCTCTAGAAGCCAGTGTTGAAACCTCTAGAAGCCAGTGTTGAAACATTTAGTAGCCAATGTTAGAACATCTGGAAACCATAAATGAAATGGAAACCAAAATGGCAGGGTCTAGGAGGGTACCTTTTAATCTCCTTTGTTTGGAAAATTACATATGATGAACGAGATCGGATGATAAATGAATGAAAAGATTAGGAGACTACGAGGCACTAACAAATAAAAATTGAAAAACATACCCTGGGCTAGAGGCAGCCGTCGGAAAAAAATTGAAAACACCCCTGTGGCTACGACAGTCCCCGGAAAAAATTTGGGACACTATAAATAAAAAACGTCTAGATAAGTATGGGTTGGGAATAAATACACCATAACAGTAAACGGGCTTATGCAGGGAAGATGAAGACTTGGTGACGTCATTGACCATTAGCGATGTCTGTGCAAGGGTCAGCGGGGTTACGAAAAATGCTCGACTCATAGAGGGACCGTCGAAAAAAGCAAAACGGTCCTTCTATGAGCCATATGCCACTACTACTGGAACCTTTTTTCGCCTAAACGGGAACTTCTGGAATTTCCTGGAAGCTTATGGAAGCTCCTGGAAGCTTCTGGAAGGTCCAGGAAGCTTCTGTAAGCTTACGGAAGCCTCTAGAACCTCCTTGAAGCTTCTGGAAGCTTCCGAAAGATCCAGGAAGCTTCTGAAAGCCTCGGCCTAAAACTGGTTTACCATTCTTGCATCCTCTGCAAACTTCACCATTCCTGGATAGCGTCGTGGGCGCCTGGACCGCGGATATTGCCGCGTGAATCAGGAGCGGCGTTGAGCGTGGCGGCGCGGGGGCCATATTTCAGGCCCTGACTGCCCGCGTGAATCAGGAGCGGCGTTGTGCGTGGCGGCGCGGGAGCCATATTTCAGGCCCTGACTGCCCGCGTGAATCAGGAGCGGCGTTGAGCGTGGCGGCGCGGGAGCCATATTTCACACCCTGACTGCCGGCGTGAATCAGGAGCGGCGTTGAGCGTGGCAGCGCGGGGGCCATATTTCACGCCCTGACTGCCCACCCTCGCCCCGGGAGACCCCGCCCATAAATTGTTAAAGTTGCTTGTGGAGGGAATATTGTTGAGACTCTACGGCGGTGTTCCAGTTGTTGAGGATTACTGGAAGGTTCTGTGGCAGAAACACACATTGGATCCTTCTGGAAACTCGTGAACTGGAAGGTACTGGAAACTCATGAACAGATTATGGAAGGATCTAGAAGGCAATAGACACATACTGGAGTGCAGCAAGCACAACTAGAAGAATACAACTAGGTGAGTACAAAGGAGGGGGGGTCTCGCGGCTGAGTGGACAGCGCTCAGGAGTTGGAGTCCTAAGGGATCCGGGTTCGATTCCCAGCCGAGGCGGAAACGGAAACGAAGCGGAGATTGTAGTAACGTGTTGTAGGTGATTGTAGTAACATGTTGTAGGAGATTGTAGTAACGTGTTGTAGGAGATTGTAGTAACGTGTTGTAGGAGATTGTAATAACGTGTTGTAGGAGATTGTAATAATGTGTTGTAGGAGATTGTAATAACGTGTTGTAGGAGATTGTAATAATGTGTTGTAGGAGATTGTAATAATGTGTTGTAGGTGATTGTAATAACCTGTTGTAGGAGATTGTAATAACGTATTGTACGTGATTGTAGTAGCGTGTTCTAGGTAATTGTAGTAATGAGTTGTAGGAGATTGTAGTAAGGTGTTGTAGGAGGATTGTAGGATGTAGGAGGAGGATATATTTCCCTTCCCTAAAGCCATGTTTTCAAATTGATGTTTGTTTACAAACATCAATTGATGTTTTGTTTATAAACATCAAGTGGCACTGGTCTGTAGTTAAGTGCCTCTTCTCTATCTCCTTTCTTGTAGATTGGCACCACGTTTGCCTTCTTGCAGCAGTTTGGCAACTCCCCCTGTATGTGTAAGTGACTCGTTAAAGATCAGTGCCAGAGGCTCGCTGAAGGCCTGCGCTGCTTCTTCTAACATCTATGGGGATACGCTGTCCGGTCCAAGTGACTCGTTAAAGATCAGTGCCAGAGGCTCGCTGAAGGCCTGTGCTGCTTCTTTTAACATCTATGGGGATACGCTGTCCGGTCCAAGTGACTCGTTAAAGATCACTGCCAGAGGCTCGCTGAGGGCCTGTGCTGCTTCTTTTAACATCTATGGGGATACGCTGTCTGGTCCAAGTGACTCGTTAAAGATCACTGCCAGAGGCTCGCTGAGGGCCTGTGCTGCTTCTTTTAACATCTATGGAGATACGCTGTCTGGTCAAAGTGACTCATTAAAGATCACTGCCAGAGGCTCGCTGAGGGCCTGTGCTGCTTCTTTTAACATCTATAGGGATACGCTGTCCGGTCCAAGTGACTCATTAAAGATCACTGCCAGAGGCTCGCTGAGGGCCTGTGCTGCTTCTTTTAACATCTATGGGGATACGCTGTCTGGTTCAAGTGACTCGTTAAAGATCAGTGCCAGAGGCTCGCTGAGGGCTCAGGCTCTGTTGTGGACATTATATGCCAGCTGGAATTGAGCTCCTCACATATATCTTTATAGTTTTCTGTGTATTAGCCTTCCTCCTTTTTCGTTTCAACCATCTGGGGGTGGATGGTAGAGCGACGGTCTCGCTTCATGCAGGTCGACGTTCAATCCCCGACCGTCCAAGTGCTCAGTAAGAGCATTACTGCACCTTACTGACCAGTAAGGTGCAGTAGGATAAACAGCCCAACACAGTATTTATTCCCATAAAAACCCTGACTCCCGAACATTAGAAAAGAACATAAAAAGTCATACAAAAGAAATATACATAAGCACCTGCTCAAATTATACACAAAAGTATATGATAAAATCGTAAAGAGCATAGCACTTTACTGTCACTGAATATTTAAGTGGAAATTTTCAGTAAAAGGTAAATATAAAATGATTTATTTCGGGTATTCAATGAATTGATGGTCCGTTATCACTGGTCAATCACTGGTTCATCACTAGTCCATCACTGGTACATCATTGGTACATCACTAGTCCATCACTGGTCCGTCATCACTGGTCCATCACTGCTACATCATCACTGGTCCATCACTGCGACATCATCACTGGTCCATTACTGGTCCGTCATCACTGGTCCATCACTGCGACATCATCACTGGTCCATTACTGGTCCGTCATCACTGGTCCGTCATCACTGATCCGTCATCACTGGTCCATTACTGGTCCGTCATCACTGGTCCATCACTGCTACATCATCACTGGTCCATCACTGCGACATCATCACTGGTCCATTACTGGTCCGTCATCACTGGTCCATCGCTGCTACATCATCACTGGTCCATCATTGGTCCATCACTGCGACATCATCACTGGTCCATTACTGGTCCGTCATCACTGGACCATTACTGGTCGTCATCACTGGTCTGTCATCACTGGTCCGTCATCACTGGTCCATCACTGGTCCGTCATCACTGGACCATTACTGGTCGTCATCACTGGTCCGTCATCACTGGTCCGTCATCACTGGTCCATCACTGATCCGTCATCACTGGTCCATTACTGGACCATTACTGGTCCGTCATCACTGGACCATTACTGGTCGTCATCACTGGTCCGTCATCACTGGTTCGTCATCACTGGTCCATCACTGGTCCGTAATCACTGGTCCATTACTGGTCCGTCATCACTGGTCCGTCATCACTGGTCCATCACTGGTCCGTCATCACTGGTCCGTCATCACTGGTCCGTCATCACTGGTCCATCACTGGTCCGTCATCACTGATCCGTCATCACTGGTCCATCACTGGTCCGTCATCACTGGTCCGTCATCACTGGTCCATTACTGGTCCGTCATCACTGGTCCGTCATCACTGATCCGTCATCACTGGTCCATTACTGGTCCGTCATCACTGGTCCGTCATCACTGGTCCATCACTGGTCCGTCATCACTGGTCCATCACTGGTCCGTCATCACTGGTCCGTCATCACTGGTCCGTCATCACTGGTCCATCATCACTGGTCCATCACTGGTCCGTCATCACTGATCCGTAATCACTGGTCCATCATCACGGGTACATCACTGGTCGGTCATCACTGGTCCGTCATCACTGGTCCGTCATCACTGGTCCATCATCACTGGTCCACCACTGGTCCGTCATCACTGGTCCATCACTGGTCCGTCATCACTGGTCCATCACTGGTCCGTCATCACTTCTCCATCACTGGTCCGTCATCACTGGTCCATCACTGGTACGTCATCACTGGTCCATCACTGGTCCGTCATCACTGGTCCGTCATCACTGGTCCGTCATCACTGGGCCATCATCACTTATGGTCCTTCATCACTGGCCCGTCATCACTGGTCCATCACTGGTCCGTCACTGGTCCGTCATCACTGGTCCATCACTGATCCGTCATCACTGGTCCATCACTGGTCCATTACTGGACCATTACTGGTCCGTCATCACTGGACCATTACTGGTCGTCATCACTGGTCCGTCATCACTGGTTCGTCATCACTGGTCCATCACTGGTCCGTAATCACTGGTCCATTACTGGTCCGTCATCACTGGTCCGTCATCACTGGTCCATCACTGGTCCGTCATCACTGGTCCGTCATCACTGGTCCGTCATCACTGGTCCATCACTGGTCCGTCATCACTGATCCGTCATCACTGGTCCATCACTGGTCCGTCATCACTGGTCCGTCATCACTGGTCCATTACTGGTCCGTCATCACTGGTCCGTCATCACTGATCCGTCATCACTGGTCCATTACTGGTCCGTCATCACTGGTCCATCACTGGTCCGTCATCACTGGTCCATCACTGGTCCGTCATCACTGGTCCGTCATCACTGGTCCGTCATCACTGGTCCATCATCACTGGTCCATCACTGGTCCGTCATCACTGTTCCGTAATCACTGGTCCATCATCACGGGTACATCACTGGTCCGTCATCACTGGTCCGTCACTGGTCCGTCATCACTGGTCCGTCATCACTGGTCCATCATCACTGGTCCACCACTGGTCCGTCATCACTGGTCCATCACTGGTCCGTCATCACTGGTCCATCACTGGTCCGTCATCACTTCTCCATCACTGGTCCGTCATCACTGGTCCATCACTGGTACGTCATCACTGGTCCATCACTGGTCCGTCATCACTGGTCCGTCATCACTGGTCCGTCATCACTGGTCCGTCATCACTGGGCCATCATCACTTATGGTCCTTCATCACTGGCCCGTCATCACTGGTCCATCACTGGTCCGTCACTGGTCCGTCATCACTGGTCCATCACTGGTCCGTCATCACTGGTCCATCACTGGTCCATCACTGGTCCGTCACTGGTCCGTCATCACTGGTCCGTCATCACTGGTCCGTCATCACTGGTCCGTCATCACTGGTCCATCACTGGTCCATCACTGGTCCATCATCACTGGTCCATCACTGGTCCGTCATCACTGGTCCGTCATCACTGGTCCATCACCGGTCCGTCATCACTGGTCCGTCATTACTGGTCCGTCATCACTGGTCCGTCATCACTGGTCCATCATCACTGGTCCGTCATCACTGGTCCGTCATCACTGGTCCGTCATCACTGGTCCGTCATCACTGGTCCGTCACTGGTCCATCATCACTGGTCCATCACTAATCCGTCATCACTGGTCCGTCACTGGTCCGTCATCACTGGTCCGTCATCACTGGTCCATCACTGGTCCATCACTGGTCCGTCATCACTGATACGTCATCACTGGTCCATCATCACTGGTCCATCAATGGTCCGTCATCACTGGTCCGTCATCACTCGTCCATCACTGGTCCGTCATCACTGATCCGTCATCACTGGTCTATCACTGGTCCTTCATCACTGGTCCATCATCACTGGTCCGTCATCACTGGTCCGTCATCACTGGTCCATCACTGGTCCGTCATCACTGGTCCGTCATCACTGGTCCATCACTGATCCGTGATCACTGGTCCATCACTGGTCCATCACTGGTCCGTCATCACTGGTCCGTCATCACTGGTCCGTCATCACTGGTCTGTCATCACTGGTCCGTCATCACTGGTCCGTCATCACTGGTCCATCACTGGTCCGTCATCACTGGTCCATCACTTGTCCATCACTAGTCCGTCATCACTGGTCCGTCATCACTGGACCGTCATCACTGGTCCATCATCACTGGTCCATCACTGGTCCATCACTGGTCCGTCATCACTGGTCCATCACTGGTCCATCACTAGTCAGTCATCACTGGTCCGTCATCACTGGTCCGTCATCACTGGTCCGTCATCACTGATCCATCATCACTGGTCCATCACTGGTCCGTCATCACTGGTCCATCATCACTGGTCCGTCATCTCTGGTCCGTCATCACTGGTCCATCACTGGTCCATCACTGGTCCATCACTGGTCCGTCATCACTGGTCCATCACTGGTCCATCACTGGTCCATCATCACTGGTCCATCACTGGTCCGTCATCACTGGTCCGTCATCTCTGGTCCGTCATCACTGGTCCGTCCTCACTGGTCTGTCATCACTGGTCCGTCATCACTGGTCCGTCATCACTGGTCCGTCATCACTGGTCCGTCATCACTGGTCCGTCACTGGAACATCATCACTTGTCCATCACTGGTCCGTCATCACTGGTCCGTCATCACTGGTCCGTCACTGGTCCGTCATCACTGATCCGTCATCACTGGTCCATCATCACTGGTCCATCACTGGTCCGTCATCACTGGTCTGTCATTGGTCCGTCATCACTGGTCCGTCATCACTGGTCCATCATCACTGGTCCATCACTGGTCCATCATCACTGGTCCTTCACTGGTTAGTCATCACTGGTCCGTCACTCGTCCGTCATCACTGCAGGTCCATCACTGGTCCGTCATCAATGGTCTGTCATCACTGGTCCGTCATCACTGGTCCGTCATCACTGGTCCGTCATCACTGGTCCGTCATCACTGGTCCATCACTGGTCCGTCATCACTGGTCCGTCATCACTGGTCCATCATCACTGGTCCGTCATCACAGGTCCGTCATCACTGGTCCGTCATCACTGGTCCATCACTGGTCCGTCATCACTGGTCCATCACTGGTCCGCCATCACTGGTCCGTCATCACTGGTCCGTCATCACTGGTCCGTCATCACTGGTCCATCACTGGTCCGTCACTGGTCCGTCACTGGTCCGTCATCACTGGTCCATCACTGGTCCGTCACTGGTCCGTCATCACTGGTCCGTCATCACTGGTCCATCACTGGTCCATCACTGGTCCATCATCACTGGTCCATCACTGGTCCGTCATCACTGGTCCGTCATCACTGGTCCGTCATCACTGGTCCGTCATCACTGGTCCATCATCACTGGTCCGTCATCACTGGTCCGTTATCACTGGTCCGTCATCACTGGTCCGTCACTGGTCCATCATCACTTTTCCATCACTGGTCCGTCACTGGTCCGTCATCACTGGCCCGTCACTGGTCCGTCATCACTGGTCCATCACTGGCCCGTCATCACTGGTCCGTCATCACTGACCCGTCATCACTGGTCCATCATCACTGGTCCGTCATCACTGGTCCGTCATTGGTCCGTCATCACTGGTCCATCACTGGTCCGTCATCACTGGTCCGTCATCACTGGTTCATCACTGGTCCGTCATCACTGGTCCGTCATCACTGGTCTATCACTGGTCCGTCATCACTGGTCCATCATCACTGGTCCGTCATCACTGGTCCGTCATTACTGGTCCATCACTGGTCCGTCATCGCTGGTCCGTCATCACTGGTCCGTCATCACTGGTCCATTACTGATCCGTGATCACTGGTTCATCACTGGTCCATCACTGGTCCGTCATCACTGGTCCGTCATCACTGGTCCGTCATCACTGGTCCGTCATCACTGGTCCGTCATCACTGGTCCATCACTGGTCCGTCATCACTGGTCCATCACTGGTCCATCATCACTGGTCCATCATCACTGGTCCATCACTGGTCCGTCATCACTGGTTCCTCCCCCACCCACACACCCAGGAAGCAGCCCGTAACAGCTGTCTAACTCCAAGGTACCTATTTACTGCTAGGTGACAAGAGCATCAGGGTGAAAGAAACTTTGCCCATTGTTTCTCGCCAGCGCCGGGAATCGAACCTTGGACCACAGGATCACGCGTACAGCATGCTGTTCACTCAGCCACCGGCCCCCTGTGTGTGTGTGTGTGCGCTTGCAGGGGTTGAGCTCTGGCTCTTTGGTCCCGCCTTTCAACTGTCAATCAACTGGTGCACAGATTTCTGAGCCTACTGGGCTCTATCATATCTACATTTAAAACTGTGTATGGAGTCAGCCTCCACCACATCACTGCCTAATGCATTCCACCTGTTAACTACTCTGACACTGAAAAAGTTCTTTCTAACGTCCCTGTGGTTCATTTGGATACTCAGTTTCCACCTGTGTCCCCTTGTTCGCGTGTCACCCGAGTTAAACAGCTAATCTTTATCAACCCTGCCAATTCCTCTGAGAATTTTGTAGGTAGTGATCATGCCTCCCCTTACTCTTCTGTCTTCCAGTGTCGTGAGATGTATTTCACGCAGCCTTTCCTCGTAACTCATGCCTCCTAATTCTGGGACTAGTCTAGTGACATACCTCGGAAATTTTTCAAGCTTCGCCTTGTGCTTGACAAGGTCAAGACACATGGTGGTGATGTACCATGGGAGAGTGTACCTGTAAGACACAGACATTCACCCATAACACTATGCGTGCTATTGGCTGTACTGGAATGTAAGAACCCTTGTATACAATAATAATAAATAAAATACATTAATATATCATAATATATTACTGTATTATATCATAATTATGTAAAATATTATAATTCCTATTGTTTAGCTTTCTAAGTTTTCTCAAGCATTACATGGGTTACTGTGTGCAGGTGTTCAACATTAAGGGGGGGGGGGCAGGGTCGAGTAGACCCCTAACGACCCTGTGGGCGGTAGTGGACCCCCTACCGACCCTGTGGGCGGCAGTGGACCCCTTACCGACCCTGTGGGCGGCAGTGGACCCCTTACCGACCCTGTGGGCGGCAGTGGACCCCCTACCGACCCACATGAGCCACAGGGACGTTAGAAAGAATTTTGTCAGTGTCAGAGTAGTTAACAGGTGGAATGCATTAGGCAGTGATGTGGTGGAGGCTGACTCCATACACAGTTTATAATATAGATATGATAGAGCCCAGTAGGCTCAGGAATCAGTACACCAGTTGATTGACACTTGAGAGGCGGGACTAAAGAGCCAGAGCTCAACCCCCGCAAACACAATTAGATGAGTACACTAGTTTGTGCTTTAAAATGTATAAAGGACGTACTGTAGGAACGTCCACAGAAAACGATATTACAGTGCATGTCAATGGAGTAAACTACTGCAAACAGAATGGAATGGTGTCTACTATCACTGTAGGATGGATTTATTTATTTATTTATTGATGCATATACAAGAAGGTACATTGGGATTGTGAGGATACATAATATGGTAATTACAATCTTGTAAAGCCACTAGTACACGCAGCGTTTCGGGCAGGTCCTTGTGATACTCCCATCTCACTCCCTGTGAGATGGGAGTATTAGATAAACTTATAGCTAGTTTTTTATCTACACTGTGTAATATTCCATATAGAATAGGGTAGCAGCACATTGCTGTGTATATCTAATCTTCTTAATAAAAAAAATCAGTAATAAAGATTTTAAATTATAGTTTGTATTATTACAAATACAGTACTGTATTATCCTTTAAAATCATGTTGACCATGGATCATTAAGATCTCATGTTGATATGTAATACAAGTCATATTTCTTTTGAACTGCTAATCCATGCTAATCATTCATTAAATTGTGCATTATGTCTCAATTTTTCACTTCCTTGGATATACTGTACAGTACAAAAAGATAGGATAAAAATAAACCAGTAATATTTCTTTCATTATATTTTTCATTTAAATAACTGCATCAATATTTTTACAGCTGACAGGATTTGTTTTCCCATACAGGTGCATTATTTGTTAAAAAAAATTTGGTTTATTGTTACACACAATGGTGCTACATAGCCTTCCCAGCTTGGTGCCTTCTTTTAATACTTACTGATTAAAAAATAAATAATAAATACATTTTATTCAGGAAAAGTACATACAGTTGATTTACAAACATAATGTTGGATTTATAGGCAGAGCTAGTACATACAATACCTAAAGCCACTAATACTCATAGCATTTCGGGCAAGGTGTGGGGGGAAAAAAACACAGACTAAAACTTAATAGTAATCGGGATTAGGTATAAATTGTGTTGAAAGAAGGAATAAAAATACAAAAAAGGGGTTAACATAGCATAAATCAGCAATTGCACATATTGGTGAACAGCGTTGTTTAAAAAATAGCAAGACATGGGTTGACATTTAGGAGGTAAGTTAGGTTAAGTAGGTTAGGTTTAACTCTTGGTTTAACTTGGTTACTTGGTTTAACTCTTAAACTGGTTGAGAGAGGTACAGCCTTTGACATGATTCGGGAGGTCATTCCACATTCTGGGTCCCTTGATTTGTAGAGCACTTCTAGTTTGGTTACACACAGCCAAATTGAGTAAGTTAGGCAATCCCCTCACAATGTTCAAGAGAGAACTGGATAAGCACCTCCAAAGGATACCTGATCAACCAGGCTGTGACTCATATGTCAGGCTGCGAGCAGCCGCGTCCAACAGCCTGGTTGATCAGTCCAGCAACCAGGAGGCCTGGTCGACGACCGGGCCGCGGGGACGCTAAGCCCCGGAAGCACCTCAAGGTAACCTAACCTCAAGGTAAGGTTACATCGAGTTAATTAGGCAGTACTTGGTTTAACTCTTAAACTGGTTGAGAGAGGTACAGCCTTTGACATGATTCGGGAGGTCATTCCACATTCTGGGTCCCTTGATTTGTAGAGCATTTCTAGTTTGGTTACACACAGCCAAATTGAGTAACAGGAAGAGGTCTTGGACACAAATTTGTTCCATGCTAAATTTATTTATTTATTTATTTATTTATTTATTTATTTATTTATTTATTTATGCATATACAAGAATGTACATAAGGAATGTGAGGATACAAATATGGTAATTACAGTCTTGTAAAGCCACTAGCACGCGCAGCGTTTCGGGCATGTCCTTAATCTAAGAAAATTTTAAGGAGGTAAATACTTGCAAAATTTATAAACAAAAAATGATAACAGATTACATGAAATGAAAAAAAAAAAAAAAGATGAGAGAAAATTGTAGGTACAGTATATTAAAGCACATAGGTAGCTAAGATTGATTGCAATGACAGCTTAAAACGGTAGTTGACAACAAATTGGTAGGCACATTACAGCAGAAACAATATAAGATTGATTGCAATGACAGCTTGAATGGTAGATGACAAAAATTGGTAGTCACAATACAGCATATGGCTAGCACATAAAAGAAGACAGCAATGAACACAATGATAAGGTTGTTTGATATTACATAAAAATTAGGAGATTGGGTTACACTAGGTACAGAGCAAATTTAAAGCTCAGTGTAGGAAACTAAGAAGATGAAGTTAGGTACTTTTTGGTTTTGCTTTTAAATAAGGCAAAAGTTTTACAGTTTTTCAATTCACTAGGGAGTGAGTTCCACAGACTAGGTCCCTTAATTTGCATAGAGTGCTTACACAGATTAAGTTTGACCCTGGGGATATCAAAGATATATTTATTTCTGGTGTGGTGATAATGGGTCCTATTACATCTGTCCAGGGAGAGTTTCAGAGCATGGTTTGCATTTAAGAACAGGGTTTTGTAAATGTAGTTGACACAAGAGAATGTGTGGAGGGAGTTAATATTTAGCAAGTTTATGGATTTAAACAAGGGAGCTGAGTGTTGTCTGAAAGCAGAGTTAGTTATAATTCTGATAGCAGATTTTTGCTGTGTGATGATGGTCTTAAGGTGGTTTGCAGTGGTAGACCCCCATGCACAGATACCATAATTAAGATAGGGGTAGATTAGTGCATAATATAGTGAGAGGAGAGCAGAGTTAGGAACATAATATCTGATTTTGGAGAGTATACCAACTGTCTTAGAGACTTTCTTAGTTATGTGTTGAATGTGGGTGCTGAAGTTGAGTCTCTTGTCTAGGAATAGGCCAAGAAACTTGCCATCATTTTTATTACTGATGTTAATGTTGTCTATCTGTAGCTGAATTGCATTTGATGATTTGCTTCCAAATAAGATGTAGTAAGTCTTTTCGATGTTTAATGTTAGTTTGTTCGTTGACATCCATAAGTGGACTTTTTTTAATTCATTATTCACAACATTATTTAGTGTATGTGGGTTGAGGTTTGAGTAGATAAGGGTAGTATCGTCAGCAAACAATATAGGTTTGAGAATATTAGAGACATTAGGCAGATCGTTTAAATATATAAGAAATAGAAGAGGTCCTAAGATGCTGCCCTGTGGCACTCCAACGGTAATTGGTAGAGTGGAAGAAGTTGTATCATTGATGGTTACATATTGGTGTCTGTCACTAAGATAGGATCGGATGTAGTCAAGGGCAAGGCCTCGGATTCCATAATGCTGGAGTTTAAGTAAGAGGTAGTTGTGATTAACAGTATCAAATGTAGAGGAATCAGCTGAGTATTCCTCAAATAAAATAAGTTGCCTCAGCTTATAAGGTAAATAAAATAAGCATTTCTCAAATAAGTAGCTGCCTCACCTCACTGCCTTACTGCTACATAGCCTTCCCGGCATGGTGCCTTCTTTTGATAATTACTTGTTCCACACCCAAATTGTATAACAGGAAGAGGTCTTGGACCCCTACTTCCCTCTCTCTTTTTTAATAATCTATATAGTCATAATTATAGCTTTAAGTATTCAATGAATAAAGTTTTTGACATTTTTACCCTTTTCCTTACCTAACATCATTTGTGCAGCATATTTTTATTTTATGTCTCACCCAGATTAAATTTCAAAATGAAACCAAACTAAATTATTTAGAAATGGGTATATATAGCTAAGGTACACCCTTACTACAAGGTGAACAGGGGCATTTGGTGATAGTATATGATCCCATCAGGCAGGGCTCATCACCTTCTCTCATATTTCATGTTCACCAGTGTTTATTTACTTAATAACTACTGGTATAATATCTTGCTATTATAAAACTAATTCTACTATCATCAAACACATATTTACTTCAAGTTTCAAGCAGAGAATGCATATATAACTAACACGAAGGATTCCTCTTCACCAGATTCACCAGCTATAATATTTTGGTCATGTTCCAATATCATAAATCGATCCCAGTGTTATGTAGTAGAGAAAAAATGACTTATATCCAGTTTACGTAAAGCTACGAGTGGTCGAAACCACACTTAAATCCCGGAATGAACTTACGAAGGTTTTTCCACTTAGGGTAGTTAATTGAATACGGACGTAGCCGCCACGAAGGCGCTAAGACGGAAAACGCTTTTAGCTAAGAGGAAAAACCTTCGTAAGTTCCTTCCTGAATCCGGCCCCAGTGCAGGAAACTAAAAAGATGAAATTAGGTACTTTTTGGTTTTGCTTTTAAATAAGGCAAAAGTTTGACAGCTTTTTAATTAAAAAAAATAAAATAAAATGTTTATTCAGGTAAGGTACATACATACAAGAGATTTTACATAAATTTATCGATTTATAGATAGAGCTAGTACATACAATGCCTAAAGCCACTATTTCGCAAAGCGTTTCGGGCAAGAAAGACACTAATGACCAAAACTTAATACTAATTGAGATTAAAGTATAAAATGTGTTGAAAAAAAATAATAATAGAGATAAAAAAAAAGAGAAACATAGCTTAAAAAGCAGCACAAATAAAATTAGGTCGACAAACAGCGTTGTTTAAGAAAACAGACATGGGTTGATAATAGAGGGGGTAAGGTAGGTTACAGGGAATTTATTAGGTAGAGCTTCGTTTTTATCTTAAAATGGTTGAGAGAGGTAGAGTCTTTAACATGGGTGGGATGGTCATTCCACATTCTGGGTCCCTTGATTTGTAGAGCATTTCTAGTTTGATTAAGTCGTACTCTAGGAATATCAAAACTGTATTTATATCTGGTGTGGTGCTCATGGGTTGTGTTACAACCTTCAATGAAGCTTTTGAGGTCAGAATTGGCATTACAGTTTAGCGTTTTATATATGTATAATACACATGAGAGAATGTGCAGTGACTTAATATCTTACATATTCAGAGATTTGAGTAGGGGTACCGAGTGATATGTCTGGGGCCAGAGTTGGAGATTGTCCTAATAGCAGCTTTGTGTTGAGTAATTAGAGGACGTAAATGATTTTGGGTAGTAGAACCCCAAGCACAAATACCATAGTTGAGATATGGATAGATGAGGGAGTAATAGAGCATCACCAGGGCAGGGCAGGGTACATAATATCTGATCTTAGAAAGAATGCCAACAGTTTTTGAAACTTTTTTTGATATATTTAGAATGTGTCCCAGGAAATTCAGCTTGTGGTCAATGAGAACGCCAAGGAATTTGCCATCTAATTTGTTACAAATTTGGGTATTGTTTATTCTGAGATTTATTTGGTTAGAGGATTTATTGCCAAACAGAATATAGAAAGTTTTGTCAATGTTAAGGGTAAGTTTGTTGGCAGTTAGCCAAAGATGGACTTTATTTAGCTCGATATTTACTGTGGCATTTAGAGCAAGGGGGTCAGGACTGGAGTAAATCAAGGTTGTGTCGTCAGCAAATAGAATTGGCTTGAGGTGTTGGGAGGCGTTTGGAAGGTCATTAATGTAGATGAGAAAGAGGAGAAGGCCAAGTATGCTGCCCTGAGGAACACCGATGTTGATTGTTGGGTGGGAGAAATTGAATTATTCACAGAAACATCCACCGCTGCCCATTGGATGGGGTGCGGTGTGCAGGACAAGCATGGAAATTGGGACACTAGCTCTCCACATATGTCAGTTGCTTAATTTAGAACCTGTACTTGAGGTCGATCTCGAACCCATTGTTGATGTGACGACTTATATTGAATTTTGTAACTAGCTCATCAAGATTGTAACTTGCTTAGCTAAATGAATTGTGGGGTTCAATCCCTGAGCCCATTATGTGCCTCTGTAACCCTTTCCACTACCGCCCACAATAATTGGTATAGGGTGCATAATAAATGAACTAAACTAACTAGCCTGTCAGTAAGGTAAGATTTGAGGTATTGCAGAGAGTGACCTCTGACACCATAATGATGTAACTTAAGAAGAAGGTTTTGGTGGTCGACAGTGTCAAAAGCCTTACGCAGGTCCACAAATAACCCAACAGGGAACTCATTTTTATCAAGAGCTGCATGTATCAAGTTAATCATACTAATAAGTGCATCGCTTGTGCTTTTTTTGGAGTCTGAAGCCATATTGACAAGAGCTAAGTATATTGTGTTTGGCTAGATAAGAGTAAAGCTGCTTGTAGATCAATTTTTCAAATATTTTTGACAAGTTTGGCAGGATTGATATAGGTCTGTAGTTGTTAACATCTGTGAGATCACCACATTTGTGGACAGGGGTTACTCTCGCTTTTTTTTAGGATACCTGGAAAGGTTTGGAGTTCAAGTGACTTGTTGAAGAGCAATGCAATAGCAGGGGCTAAAGTTCTGGAGACTTTTTTGTAAATTAAGGTTGGTATCTCCTCAAGGGCACGTACTAGACTTGGTTTTAAGGGAAAGGATTATCTCATTAACATCAGTGGAATTTGCAGGCGTTAGGTACAGAGACTGTGGATACTTACCTGTAAGATAGTCCTGAACATCAGTACTGGAAGATGGAATATCATTCGCAAGGGATGACCCAATGGAAGAGAAGAACCTATTGAACTCAATAGCAATATCAGAGGCTGTAAGCAGACCATCGTTATTGGACAGGAGAATTGGTTTGTTATTTAAAATCTTCTTTGATCCCAATATTTGTGAAATTGTGCTCCATGTTTTCTTAATGTTGCCTTTTGTTTGGGTAAATTTATCTTCGTAGTATTTAATTTTGGCTCTTCTAATTATTTTAGATAGCAATGACCAGTAATTCTTTGAAAATTCTTTGGAGACGATTCCTAACCTATACTTCTTCTCAATGTCATGTTTTTTATTAATGAATTTAAGTATTCCCTTTGTAAGCAAGGGATTGTTTAGCCTTTTAGTTGTGACTTGTTTCGTTAGCATAGGACAGTGGGTGTTATAAAGGCTGAGAGTTTTTTGAAGAAAAGATTCCACTGCTAGATTGATGTCACATATGTTACCTAATTCGGTCTCTTAGTTGACATTAGCAGCAGCAGCTATAAAATTGCCTATTGCAGTTTCATTGTACAGCCTAAAGCTTATCTCCCTTGTCTCTAGAGGTGGTTTGTTAATGTTAGGAGAAATGTGGGGTAATGGTCTGTAGTGTTATCGATGATTATCCCTGAAATAAGCGGAGAGGTTATGTTGGTCCAGATGTGATCAAGAGCCGTGGCAGTACTATCAGTGATTCTAGTAGGTCTAGTGATTAAGGATATGAAGAAGCAGGAATTCATACAGTTGAGGAAGCTGGCAGCAGTAGGGTTTTCAGGCTCGCAGAGGTCAATATTAAAGTCCCCCTGCGATAATTAGATAGCTTTGGTTCAGTCTGTTACCTTGTATTAGATTTTTAAGGTTAGAGTTGAATTCGGACACATCAGTGTTAGGAATTCTATAGACTGCTCCAACAGTCAGGACAGACTTAGCACCCTTGACTGAAAATGGCGAAGGTATACTCCCCACAGTAGACTCTAGTTCTAATTACTTTTAAGCATGCCAGTTCTTGGTTCTTCTTCCTATTTTACAGACTCAGTAAATACTGAGACGTGCACAGAGAGAGATGGCAAAGCATTTCATAATGAATGCCATTGGAGCCCACTGCCGTAGAACCACAGAGGGCTAGGGCAGACTGAAACTCAGAGAGAGAGAAGGGATCATTATGGGGAAGGCGAAGATGAGTACAGAAATTTAAAGGACGAGATTCAAGAATAGGCTTACGAAGAAGGAAGGATTGGGGAAGATGAGAACCAAAACTAACATGAAAAGTGGGAACCCAGTTCGGTCACGACCTGCAATGGGTCCGCCACAAGAACACCACGGAGGCGAAGGACCGGCGAGACATCGGGAACGAACTTACGCGGGTAAGTTCGTAATCTTGTGAATATGTTTCCAGACCAGTGGTAGAGGAGTTTTGGACATAACGGTGGAGACATAAGACATCCAGCAAGCACGTTTAGCCGAACGGATGGTCCTACGGGCCACCGCTCTTGCCTTTCGAAACAAAAGAAAAGACTCAACTTCGGCAGCGATGTCTCTTCCAGGCTGCACGCTTACAGCGGACAGCCCGAGTACAGTCCACATTCCACCAGGGAACGCACTTCCGCATTCCCCAAGAGGAAGCGCGAGGAATAGAGTGGAGGGCAGCATCAAAGACAGTGTCATGAAAAACAAGGAGGGCATGAGGGAGAGGCAGAACAGAGAGGTCGGAAATAGTAACATGGAGAGTAAAGAGGCACCAGTCAGCCTCTGCAAACCGCCACCTAGGGAAGGAGAGAGGAGGGTGAAAAGAGAAAAAACTAACAAGGATAGGAAAATGGTCACTGCCATGGAAGTCATCAAGGACCCACTACCCAAAATCTAAGGGAAGGGATGACGAGCACAGAGAAAGATCGAGACAGGAAAGGGAGCAAGTCCGAGAGTCCAAATGAGTGGGCTCACCAGAATTAAGAAGGGACAGGGAAGAAGAGAGGAGGAAAGGTTCAAGGAGGCTGACCCTGGGTATTTGTCAGCACATCACTCCAAAGGGCATGACGACAATTGAAATCACCCAGCAGGAGCACAGGTTCTGGCATGGAGTCTAGGTGGTGTTTAAGATCAGCAAGAGAAAGTGGGACAGTGGGGAGGAGATAAATGGAACAAACCACGTACCATTTACGCACAAAGACACACGCAGCAGAACAGTGGAGAGGCGAGGAAAAAATAAGGGGACGAAGGGAACATCTGAGTGAATCAAGAGAGCAGAAGGGTTATGGGCCCCAGCAACAGCTGGGGGGGGGGTGAGAGAAAAGAATAGCCACGGAAGCGACCAGGACGAGCACCAAGCATCGGCTCCTGGAAACAGGCACAAAGGGGGGCGAAAACTGTGAAATTAGAAGTTGGAGGTCAAGGAAATTGGCGTATTATCCACGGATGTTCCACGGAAGAATAGACATTGGCAAAAAGAGAAAGGATTGCAACAGAGATCAAAGAAGAAACAAAGGTGAAAAGGGAATACAGCACGTGAAAGAAGCACAGGGTCAGGATCAGCGAAGTCAGGGTTAGGGGGCATGGGTAAACTGAGTAAAGAAGGAGGGAAAGAAGTGGGAGGACAGACCAGAGGTGGACGAACAGGGTCTGGAGGAGGAAAAGGAAGAGGAGGAGGAGGAGGGGCAGAAAGAGGGGAGCGCACCTCAGCAAGGGCAGTATCCGAGACGGAACCGGGGGCTAAACAAACCCCCACAGTAGGAACAGGGAGCTCCACCACCGAAGCGGGAGGGGAAGGAACGAAAGAATCAGAGATAGGGGGTTGAGAAGAAAGCAAAGCCTTCTTACCTACCGGGAAGGAGATTAGCCAGTTTTTCGCTTCTGACTCAAAGAGACAGGTTTCCCAGCAGCAATGTACTGGGCAACAGACTCCAGCATCTCAAAAGGAGAAGAAGAGCGCGAGCGAACAACATGACCACCAGGAGAGCGATGGACATTGGCCTGCACTGTCAGGTGGCGTGGTGAGCCAAGAGACGGAGGAGAATGATGGGAAGGAAGACCAGAGGAGAGGAGAAAGAAGACACAGGAGACATGACAGACTGGGTAGAAAGAAGGGATACCCTAGACAGAGAACCAGAAGGGGAGGGGACCCCTCTGGGACAGAACGGAGGGAAACAGGGGAGGTGGTGGTGGGTGTATCCAGGTCTAAGGCTTGGAAACGGTTGTGAGACTGAGTAAGGTGGGAAGGACGAGGAGAGGAAGAGCGCACCATGCGAGCATAGGATACGCCAGTGAAAGAGGGGAGACAATGAACATGCGCCGAACCTCAGGAAAAGACAAATGGTCCCGGTGCTTCAAGTTGAGGACGGCCGCCTCAAGTTTGTAACGTATACACGTGCAGGAGAAGGTAGGGTTGGCCTCACCGCAATTGAGGCAGCGGACCTAGGAAGAAGTCACTCCAGCTTAGAGTAACCATCGCCTCCACACATGAGACAGAGAGAGACAGGACTAGAGCATTTGAGGGCACCATGCCCAAACCTCCAGCACTTATTGTAGAACCGAGGAGATGGAATATACTCCTGAACGGAGCATCTGGCACCAGCAAGAATGACAGAGGGCGGAAGTTTCCTACCATCAAAGTTAATCTTCACAACCCGAAGGGGCAGACGGCGATAACCATGAGGGGGATGAATAAACGTATCCACCTGAAGGACAGAATGACCCTGGGCCTTGAGGATATGCTTGATATCCTCGTGGTCTTTTCAGTCTTTTAGATTCCTAACACCAGTCGCAACATGGTGTGGGAAGAGAACAGTGCCAACATTGGCATTTACCTGAGCGTTCTTCGAGACCCGAACAGGGGTCTCGCCAAGGCAGGATAAGGCGGCCAAGCGGGTGGCTGCATCCTGAGGAGCAGCAACGACACGGGTACCAAGATGGGTGGGGTTGAAGGTAACTGAGGCATCTATGGAATCTACAAGATGCCTATGAAGGGAAAAATTGTCAGCAGTTGAATGTAAAGGATGGAGGTCAAAGTACTTAGTCCATGAAGCAGGACCAAACAAAGCATGGTACGAATTAGTATGGGAAGGGAGCATAAGAGAGAGTAGCCATGGCGGGGACGGCGATGAGAACCTTTAGAGAGAGATGGGTCAAAAGGCGCAGTAGTCACAATAAGATGAAGCCATGCAAGGGGACGAGGCGGTCACCACAGCAGGCTTGGGGCTTGACCAGCCACAGAGGAGGGAGGGGAGCAGAAAGGAAGAGTCCGGTCTGGGCCTAAACCAGGCCCTGTAGCGGGGGCTACAGATCCTGGTCTTCCAGGACGGTCCGACTCAGGGGACTGGTCACCCACCCCATGAGCCTAGGTAAGAGAAGTCGTGTCGTCATCCATGCAGCAAACAATATCAAAAGTTTGGGACCTGGAACCAAGAGATACCACCTACCAGGGCAGCCAGGGAGACTGAGCGCGGGCCAGTGCAGGAAGGGTGCGTTGTCCCCAGCGGTGCTCCCCCTTTTCAACAGGGGAGTCCTACTACATCGTCCATTCTCCCACACTGGTGCTAAGACCCTATCGTCCCAGCCTGGACACCCAACCATCCACTCTGGGCGGTTGCCCTCACAGGCAACCCCTCCAGCGGGTGGTCTGATGGCTCATAAGGCGCCTACGTGGTGCCCTTCAGCACGTCCACCACCCAAAAAGGGGCAGGAGAGGGGGCAAAGGCCACCTACACCAGTCACAGGGAGGTGTACGTGAGCCCCTCACCACGGCAAGGAGGCGCCCCAGAGGGGTTAAAAGGGGCAATACCAGTCGTCTTGTACTCCAGAAATTATGAAACTTGACAGCAATAATAAGTTTTTAAACTCAAATATACTTTTATTGTTTATTATCATGACAAGTTGAGGTACACAACTGTTATCAATCAAACCTTTATCTGGAGAATTGGGAAGGAATTGAATTTAACAGGAGAATTGGGAAGGAAAAATTAAACTTAATAGGAAAAATTATTCAGCACAATTAGCGAAGATGGCAGCAAGAGCATTAGGCTTCAAAAGGACAGAGGACACTGTCCCATGGAGCATCACACTCTAGCATCCGCCAACCAAGCCCCCTCATGATGGCAACGGGCTGGAAAGGGAGGGGGAGATGAGAAAGACGAGAGGGTGAAGAATACTACCCAGTGTAACACCAGTGTTAATAGGTAGAGTGGGTGAATTGGAATCATTCACAGAGACATACTGGAGCCTGTCACTAAGGTAAGACTCTAGGTATTGGAGGGATTAACCTCTTACTCCGTAATGTTGTAATTTAAGAAAGTTAATGTGTTAACAGTGCAAAAAAGTCTTAATGTAGGTCAACAAATAAATGAACAAGGGTACTCATTTCTTCCAAGAGCTGCATATATAAAGTTAATCATACTAATTGGTGCATGATTGGTCCTTTTTTGGGCCTGAAACCATTATGGCAAGAACTAAGTAAATTTTGTTTTGCTAAATAGGATTAAGGCTGCTTGTAGATTAACTCTTCAAGATATTTTAGACAAAATCTGCAGAGTTGATATTGGTCTATAATTGTTGACTTCAGTGAGATTGACACTTTAATGGACTAAGGTTACTCTTGTTTTTTTTCCCTTAGAATATCAGGAAAGGTCTGGAGTTCAAATGATTTGTTGTAGAGTAATGAAATGGCTGGAGCTAAAAATCTAGAGGTTTCTTTGAAAATTAGGGTTGGTATGTGAACATATGGTATCTGTGCATGGGGTTCATTCAACCACTGCAAATTACCTGATGCTCATCACCACCCAATAAAAATCTGCAATCAGAACAATAAAATTGTCTTCAAACAGCACACAGCCTCTCTGTTTAAATCCATGAACATGCTAAATATACACTCGCTCTACACATTCTCTTGTGCTATTTACATGTACAAAACCTTGTTCCTAAATGCTAATCCTGATCTGAAACTCTCCATTGATAGATGTAATAGAACCCACGAGCACCACAACATAAATAAATATCTGTTTGATATAAATTGACAATCATGCTAATATAATTGCCAGTAAGGTTTATGTAATTCACAATCATCTTAATATAATTGGCAGTTTGGATAATATAATTGACAGAGGATTATACAAATCAGGATAATATTATTCTTGAGATGAGGTTATCTTGAGATGATTTCGGGGCTTTTTTAGTGTCCCCGTGGCCCGGTCCTCGAACAGGCCTCCACCCCCAGGAAGCAGCCTATGACAGCTGACTAACACCCAGGTACCTAATTTACTGCAAGGTAAAAGGGGCATAGGGTGAAAGAAACTCTGCCCATTGTTTCTCGCCGGCCCTGGGATCGAACCCAGGACCACAGGATCACAAGTCCCGCGTGCTGTCCGCTCGGCCGACCGGCTCCCATATTGCTAATCAAGCTAATATAACTTTAAATCAGGCTTTTTCACCCACAGGGTTATTGATCGATGGAACTGACTACCCGCCAACGCCATAACTGCCAAAATGTGCTGAATTTCAAAATATACCTGGAGAAAATCAAGGAAAATTGGGGGGGGGGGGAAGGGAACCTTCAACAAGCTGCCAGCTTCCCGTTTTTATCGAGGCCACTAGGGTTAGTGTCCCTCAGGTAAATCGGGTAAAATATTATTCCAAGACAATTACAGCATAACTGATAAAGTTAGGCTAGAGTAATATAAATTTCTGGTAAATTTAGAGTGATGTAAATTTTTAGAGTAATATAAATTTAAATTTCATATTAACTTGACTGACAGTTATAAATGCCAATCTGCCTTCAATAAACTCTTCGGTGAAATATTTATAATCAAGAGTATTATTCATAAATATGCCTAACAAAAAATATAAAATAGACATCAGTTTGCATATGAATCTGATGAGAAAATTCCTTGATTAACCTACATTTCCCTATCAATCAAATGGTCTCATCTAAAGTACGTCTCAGACTGTCTTCTTCACCAGCACCAATGCTAAATAATATTACAACAATAATGTCCATAACTTAGCTACAGAGTATATTACATTTTAAATAAATTTTCACAGAGAACAAAAACAGAAAGCACATTATTATTTACATAAATATGAAGAAAAACATTTAAAGCTTTGATATATCTTTGCTAAACTAAAGAGATATTTCTATACTCATAAGCAATTTTGAATTTTCCTATAGTGATAGCTTCTCTAGTTCTTGCTTGGTCATCTAACTTTCATAAAAGGACAATATAATAAAATATCTTGATCTTTACCTTTCATGGTGAAGTGTATTTCTCAAACAAAATAGAATTACCTTTGAAGAACATCCAACTGACATTGTGATAGCACACTGTTAGATTAAAGTTAAGTTAATATACCTGTATGTGCCCCATTATCCTTCAACATTCTCTTAATTACCTTCCACACTCTTAAGTGTTTAGCCTATTATCTGCATGTATCATTTTGTGCCTCTTCATATTACCAAGATGACGGAATCTCTTCCCACACTCTGGACACTCGTGAGTCTTGTCACCTGAATGCACTAACATGTGCCTTATTATTTTTCCACGTTCTCTAAATTTTTTGCCGCACTCGGCACATTGAAAAGGTCTCTCATCCGCATGCACCATCCTGCGAGTCTTCATACTTCCAAGACGACTGAATCTCTTCCCACACTCTGGACACTCGTGAATTTTATCACCTGAATGCACTAACATGTGAGTCTTCATATCTCCAAGACGACTGAATCTTTTCCCACACTCTGGACACTCATGAGGGTTGTCACCTGAATGCACTAACATGTGCCTTATTATAGATCCACGTTCTCTAAATTTTTTGCCACACTCAGCACATTGAAAAGGTCTCTCATCCGCATGCACCATCCTGTGAGTCTTCATATTTCCACGATGACTGAATCTCTTCCCACACTCTGGACATTCATGAGGTTTCTCACCTGAATGCACTAACATGTGACGTTTCACATCTCCAGGACGGGTGAATACCTTCGGACACTGTGGACACTGGTGAGGTTTATCACCTGAATGCACTAACATGTGACGTTTCACATCTCCAGGACGGGTGAATACCTTCAGACACTGTGGACACTGGTGAGTCTTCATCTTCTTTATGACAGGTGCAGTTTGTGTGAAGGTTTTCTCCCCCGGATGTTGGGAGAAGCGTCAAGGCTTGAGTGTTGTTTCTTAGAGTTAGACTTGATGTGAGCACTTGGCGGTCAATGGTGGTGCTTCTTCTTTATGATAGGAACAGTTTGTGTCAAGGTTTTCCCTTAATGCTCGTGCTGAACATCACCGGCGGGTGCTGCTAAAATGGTGGCGGTTGTTTACCCTCTCATCACCTAAGCGTTCCAATGTTTTTGTTTGGTTCCATATATCATTTTTTTTACTACTTATTTTTGTTTATAACTGGTCATTTACAATTAACACTTGTATTTATATTCAAGTTTTTCAATCAAAGAATGTACTTGAAATTGTTTCTTTAAACATAAGGCCACACGATTATACTTTTTGAAGGAAATAGCTCTCCCACAGTTGATGCACTACATTTGCAGAGTTGACCAACAAGTTTTTCATATGCACTTTTATTTATTTATATATTTATTTATTATTTTTTTATTTATTTATTTATTTACATATATACAAGAAGGTACATTGGGTTTGTGAGAATACATTGGATAGTACAGTATTTACATTCTTGTAAAGCCACTAGTACGCGCAGCGTTTCGGGCAGGTCCTTAATCTAGCAGATAATTTTAAGTAGGTAATTTCTATCAGAATTGATAAATGATAAAGATACAATGCAAGGGAAAAATGAGATGAGAGAGCTTAGTAAGTATATTGAAGCACATTGTTATATTAAAGCTCTGATTGATTACATTGACAGCTTGATTAGTAATTTAAACTTATTTATTTATTTATTTATTTATTTATTTATTTATGCATATACAAGAATGTACATAAGGAATGTGAGGATACAAGTATGGTAATTACAGTCTTGTAAAGCCACTAGCACGCGCAGCGTTTCGGGCAGGTCCTTAATCTAAGAAAATTTTAAGGAGGTAAATACTTGCAAAATTTATAGACAAAAAAATTATAACAGATTACATGGAATGAAAAAAAAAGAAGATGAGAGAAAATTATAGGTACAGTATATTAAAAGGTAGCTATGATTGATTGCAATGACAGCTTAAAATGGTAGTTGACAACAAATTGGTAGGCACAATACAGCAGAAACAATATAAGATTGATTGCAATGACAGCTTGAATGGTAGTTGACAAAAATTGGTAGTCACAATACAGCATATGGCTAGCACATAAAAGAAGACAGCAATGAACACAATGATAAGGTTGTTAGATATTACATAAAAATTAGGAGATTGGGTAACACTAGGTACAGAGCAAATTTAAAGCTCAGTGTAGGAAACTAAATAGATGAAGTTAGGTACTTTTTGGTTTTGCTTTTAAATAAGGCAAAAGTTTTACAGTTTTTCAATTCACTAGGGAGTGAGTTCCATAGACTAGGTCCCTTAATTTGCATAGAGTGTTTACACAGATTAAGTTTGACCCTGAGGATATCAAAGAGATATTTATTTCTGGTGTGGTGATAATGGGTCCTATTACATCTGTCCAGGGAGAGTTTCAGAGCATGGTTTGCATTTAAGAACAGGGTTTTGTAAATGTAGTTGACACAAGAGAATGTGTGGAGGGAGTTAATATTTAGCAAGTTTAGGGATTTAAACAAGGGAGCTGAGTGTTGTCTGAAAGCAGAGTTAGTTATTATTCTGATAGCAGATTTTTGCTGTGTGATGATGGGCTTAAGGTGGTTTGCAGTGGTAGACCCCCATGCACAGATACCATAATTAAGATAGGGGTAGATTAGTGCATAATATAGTGAGAGGAGAGCAGAGTTAGGAACATAATATCTGATTTTGGAGAGTATACCAACTGTCTTAGAGACTTTCTTAGTTATGTGTTGAATGTGGGTGCTGAAGTTGAGTCTCTTGTCTAGGAATAGGCCAAGAAACTTGCCATCATTTTTATTACTGATGTTAATGTTGTCTATCTGTAGCTGAATTGCATTTGATGATTTGCTTCCAAATAAGATGCAGTAAGTCTTTTCGATGTTTAATGTTAGTTTGTTCGTTGACATCCATAAGTGGACTTTTTTTAATTCATTATTCACAACATTATTTAGTGTATGTGGGTTGAGGTTTGAGTAGATAAGGGTAGTATCGTCAGCAAACAATATAGGTTTGAGAATATTAGAGACATTAGGCAGATCGTTTATATATATAAGAAATAGAAGAGGTCCTAAGATGCTGCCCTGTGGCACTCCAACGGTAATTGGTAGAGTGGAAGAAGTTGTATCATTGATGGTTACATATTGGTTTCTGTCACTAAGATAGGGTCGGATGTAGTCAAGGGCAAGGCCTCGGATTCCATAATGCTGGAGTTTAAGTAAGAGGTAGTTGTGATTAACAGTATCAAAGGCTTTTCTTAGGTCAATGAAGAGTCCAATCGGAAACTCATTTTTGTCAAGGGCTGAGTAGATAATGTCAAGGAGACTAATGATTGCATCATTGGTGCTCTTTTGGGACCGGAAGCCAAACTGGCAGGGGCTGAGTATGTCGAATTTTACGAGGTAGGAATAGAGCTGTTTGTAAATAATTTTTTCAAATATTTTTGATAGAATGGGTAGATTTGATATTGATCTATAATTGTTTATGTCCGCCGGATTGCCTCCTTTATGGACTGGCGTTACTCTTGCTTTTTTGAGGATATCAGGGAAGGTGTGATACTCTATAGATTTGTTGAACAGTAGTGCTATGGGTGGGGCAAGGGCATGGGAGGCTCTCTTGTACACAATGGACGGAATTTCACTGGTGTTCCCTGCCTTGGTTTTTAGAGAATGTATGATGGACACAACATCTGCCGGGCTGATTGGTGAAAGGAGAAGAGAGTTTGGATATCTGCCTGAGAGATATGTGTTAATATGTGTCTGAGTCTGTGGGACTTTACTGGCAAGATTAGCCCCAACCGATGAAAAGAAACTATTAAATTCATTTGCTATTTCTAAGTGAGTTGACGGTATACCCGAATCCATGTAGAGTTTTATTTGGTTATGTGAGTGTTGTTTAGTTCCTAGGATACTACAGATAGTTTTCCAAGTGCTTTTCATGTTGCCTTATGCTTCATTAAATCTATTCACATAATATGCAAGTTTTGCCTTTCTTATGATACTGATAAGCATTGATGAGTACCTTTTAGCTACTTCCTTTGAAACTAGGCCAATCCTAACTTTCTTTTCATATTCATGTTTCTTGTTGATTGAGTTGAGAATGCCACTTGTGAGCCATGGATTGTTTAATCTTTTGTCAGTTACTTGCTTGGTAAGAAGGGGACAATGAATGTTGTAGAGGCTTAGAGTTTTGGAGATGAAGAGGTTAGCTAATGAATTTATATCATGGGTATTATTGAATTCAGAATCCCAGTTAATATTGTAAAGTGCCTCTGTAAGATTGTCTAAAGCTGATTCACTGTGTAGCCTAAATGAAAGTTTCTTGCTTTTTGGTGGTGTTATGTCCATGTTCGCTATGAAAAAGGTAGGATAGTGGTCAGTTGTTCTGTCGTAGATTATACCAGATACAAGGGGAGCTGTTATGTTTGTCCATATGTGGTCCAAGGTAGTGGCTGATGTTTGAGTGACTCGGGTAGGTTTGGTGATTGTGGGGATTAGCATACAGGAGTTCATGCAGTTAAGGAAATAGTCAACTTGAGAGCAATTTTGTTGACCCAGGTCAATATTAAAATCTCCCAGAATGAAGTGGTTTTTGTTGAGATTGTTGTTTATAATAAGATTCCTTAGGTTGTCTGAGAAAGAAGCTATGTTAGTATTGGGAAATCTATAGATGGCTCCAATAGTCAAAGAAGATTTAAGGGATTTAATTGAAAACTGAGCAAAAGTATATTCACAGTAGTCATCTCTGTCACTAATAACACTGTTGCAGATAAATGTATCTCGGTAATATATAGCTGTGCCGCCACCTTTTTTATTAATAGAGAGACAATTAGACAATTTTTTATTAATAGAGAGAAAACAAGATTAATAGACACCATACAGCAGATTGACAGCACATATAAGACAGCAATGATCACAATGGTGAAGATGTTCAGATTGGATACATAAAGATTGGGAGACTGGGTAGCAAAAGATACAGATAAACAGAGATTTATAAACACCATACAGCAGATTGGCAGCACATATAAGAAGACAGCAATGATCACAATGGTAAAGATGTTCAAATTGGGAACATAAAGGTTGGGAGATTGGGTAGCAATAGATACAGTGCAATTTTAAAGCAAAAAGTGAAAAACTATGAGGATGAAATTAGGTACTTTTTAGTATTGATTTTGAATGATGTAAAAGTTGGACAGCTTTTCAATTCAGTAGGGAGTGAGTTCCATAAACTGGGTCCCTTTATTTGCATAGAGTATTTACTCAGATTAAGTTTAACTCTGGGGATATCAAAGAGATATTTATTTCTGGTGTGGTGATAATGGGTCCTATTACATCTGTCCAGGAAGAGTTTCAGACAAGGATTTGCATTTAAGAACAGGGTTTTGTAAATGTAGTTGACACAAGAGAATTTAGGGAGTGAGATTATGTTTAGCATGTTTAGGGAGTTAAACAAGGGGGCTGTGTGTTGTCTGAAAGCAGAATTTATGTGACTGTCATGCTGAAAGCATGACAGTCTCCGTGGTGTAGTGGTAAGACACTCGCCTGGCGTTCCGCGAGCGCTATGTCATGGGTTCGTATCCTGGCCGGGGAGGATTTACTGGGCGCAATTCCTTAACTGTAGCCTCTGTTTAACGCAACAGTAAAATGTGTACTTGGATGAAAAAACGATTCTTCGCGGCAGGGGATCGTATTCCAGGGACCTGCCCGAAACGCTACGCGTACTAGTGGCTGTACAAGAATGTAACAACTCTTATATATATCTCAAAAAAAAAAAAAAAAAAAAAAAAAAAAAAAAAAAAAAAAAAAAAAAAAAAAAATTGATATTATTCTGATAGCAGATTTTTGCTGGGTGATGATGGACTTGAGGTGGTTTGCAGTGGTTGAACCCCATGCACAGATACCATAGTTGAGATAGGGATAGATTAGTGCATAATATAGACAGATGAGAGCAGAGTTAGGTACATAATATCTGATTTTGGAGAGTATACCAACTGTTTTAGAGACTTTCTTAGTTATTTGTTGTATGTGGGTACTGAAGTTGAGTCTCTTGTCTAGAAATAGGCCAAGAAACTTTCCATCATTTTTATTGCTAATGTTTACATTATCTATCTGAAGCTGAATTGCATTTGTAGATTTGCTTCCAAATAAGATGTATAGTAGGTCTTTTCTATGTTAAGCGTTAGTTTGTTGGTTGACATCCGTAATTGGACTTTTTTTAGTTCATTATTAACAACATCATTTAGTGTATGTGGGTTGGGGTTAGAGTAGATGAGGGTAGTATCATCAGCAAACAAAATAGATTTCAGAATGTTAGAGACATTAGGCAGATCATTGATGTATATAAGAAATAGGAGAGGTCCCAAGATGCTGCCCTGTGGCACTCCAACGGTTATTGATAGAGTGGGAGAGGATATATATTATTGATGGTTACACATTGGTGTCTATCACTATGATAGGATTAATGGATATAGTCCAGTGCATGGCCTCGGATTCCATAATGATGAAGTTTAAGTAAGAGGTAGTTGTGATTAACAGTATCAAAGGCCTTTCTCAGGTCAATGAAGTGTCCAATCGGAAACTCATTTTTGTCAAGGGCTGAGTAAATTATATCAAGGTATCAAGGAGACTAATAACTGCATCGTTGGTACTCTTTTGGGAGCGGAAGCCAAACTGACAGGGGCTAAGAATGTTTAATTTTACGAGGTAGGAGTAGAGCTGTTTGTAGATAATTTTTTCAAATATTTTTGATAGTATGGGTAGGTTCGATATTCGTCTATAGTTGTTTATGTCTGACGGATTACCTCCTTTATGAACTGGCGTTATTCTTGCTTTTTTAAGGATATCAGGAAAGGTATGACACTCAAGGGATTTGTTGAACAGCAGAGCTATAGGTTGCGCAAGGGCATGGGAGGCGCTCTTGTATACAATGGATGGGATTTCACTGATGTTCCCAGCTTTGGTTTTTAGTGAGTGTATGATGGACACAACATCTGTCGGACTGATGTTTAACGCAACAGTAAAATGTGTACTTGGATGAAAAAACGATTCTTCGCGGCAGGGGATCGTATTCCAGGGACCTGCCCGAAACGCTACGCGTACTAGTGGCTGTACAAGAATGTAACAACTCTTGTATATATCTCAAAAAAAAAAAAAAAAAAAAAAAAAAAAAAAAAAAAAAAAAAAAAAAAAAAAAAAAAAAATTGATATTATTCTGATAGCAGATTTTTGCTGGGTGATGATGGACTTGAGGTGGTTTGCAGTGGTTGAACCCCATGCACAGATACCATAGTTGAGATAGGGATAGATTAGTGCATAATATAGACAGATGAGAGCAGAGTTAGGTACATAATATCTGATTTTGGAGAGTATACCAACTGTTTTAGAGACTTTCTTAGTTATTTGTTGTATGTGGGTACTGAAGTTGAGTCTCTTGTCTAGAAATAGGCCAAGAAACTTTCCATCATTTTTATTGCTAATGTTTACATTATCTATCTGAAGCTGAATTGCATTTGTAGATTTGCTTCCAAATAAGATGTATAGTAGGTCTTTTCTATGTTAAGCGTTAGTTTGTTGGTTGACATCCGTAATTGGACTTTTTTTAGTTCATTATTAACAACATCATTTAGTGTATGTGGGTTGGGGTTAGAGTAGATGAGGGTAGTATCATCAGCAAACAAAATAGATTTCAGAATGTTAGAGACATTAGGCAGATCATTGATGTATATAAGAAATAGGAGAGGTCCCAAGATGCTGCCCTGTGGCACTCCAACGGTTATTGATAGAGTGGGAGAGGATATATATTATTGATGGTTACACATTGGTGTCTATCACTATGATAGGATTAATGGATATAGTCCAGTGCATGGCCTCGGATTCCATAATGATGAAGTTTAAGTAAGAGGTAGTTGTGATTAACAGTATCAAAGGCCTTTCTCAGGTCAATGAAGTGTCCAATCGGAAACTCATTTTTGTCAAGGGCTGAGAAAATTATATCAAGGTATCAAGGAGACTAATAACTGCATCGTTGGTACTCTTTTGGGAGCGGAAGCCAAACTGACAGGGGCTAAGAATGTTTAATTTTACGAGGTAGGAGTAGACCTGTTTGTAGATAATTTTTTCAAATATTTTTGATAGTATGGGTAGGTTCGATATTCGTCTATAGTTGTTTATGTCTGACGGATTACCTCCTTTATGAACTGGCGTTATTCTTGCTTTTTTAAGGATATCAGGAAAGGTATGACACTCAAGGGATTTGTTGAACAGCAGAGCTATAGGTTGCGCAAGGGCATGGGAGGCGCTCTTGTATACAATGGATGGGATTTCACTGATGTTCCCAGCTTTGGTTTTTAGTGAGTGTATGATGGACACAACATCTGTCGGACTGACTGGTGAAAGGAGAAGAGAGTTTGGATAGCTCCCTGAGAGATATATGTGTTGATATATGTCTGAGTCTGTGGGATTTTACTGGCAAGGTTAGCACCAACCGATGAAAAGAAGCTATTAAATTCATTCGCCATTTCTAAGTCAGTTGACGGTGTAAAGCCATCCTTAGAGAGTGGTACAGTATCTGGTTGTAGGAGTGTTGTTTAGTTCCTAGGATAATAGATATGTCATGGTATTCCATTTGCTTTTCATGTTGCCTTTTGCTTCTAACTCTATTGTCATTACCTATCCTCTAAACCTTACATTTGTCAGTATTAAACGGCTCTGCCAATCTTTTGACCATATTTCAGTACCCAATTTAGATCGTTCGATAGATCAATTTAGACCCCCTTGTATCATGAATCATCATACATGATGATATAATGATACACACTACTGGGTATATGCTGATGATATAATGATACACACTACTTGTTATGCTAACATGCAGAACACTCTTAACTCTGTATTAGTCTTATGTCAGGACTTAGGTTTAGTCATATCTCAGCAGAGGAAACAAAGATACTAAACGGGTGTTCACCCAGGCAGGGAGGAGCTGTTCACAAGATGCAACTGTATGATGGCTCCTAGCTTGACTATGTTTACAGATTCAAATACCTTGGCCTTGTATTGTCCTGTTGTATTCAAACTCTGTCGTCAGTATAAAGAGAGGCTCCATAAGCCCTCTTGGAGATGTTGCAGGTTATCACTCAGGCTATGGTGCCAATGTCACAATTGTCAAAATGATGTACCTTGCATACATCAGATCTTTAGTGGATTATGCTGCACCTCTGCTTGCCTTGATGACTGAAAGAAAGCTTAAAGGGCTTGAAAACCTGCAGAACGAAGCCTTGAAGATAATCCTTGGATGCCCCTCGTACCACAAAGATACTTAACATGAGGAAGGAACTTAATATTAACTTAATAATAGAATATGAGTGCATATTCTACTGCATTACTCCTTGTAATGATCCTCATATTGTGCTTCAGTAATCCAATGTATAACCCTGAGATGTTTTCCTAATTGTACTTAGGATTCCTTGTTCATTATTGTGTATTGTTATTATTGTGTATTGTTCTGATCTGCTTCTGTGTCGAAAATTCTTGCATCGTACCTGTAAACAATTTTTTGACAATTTTACTGTAATTATCCTGCTTAAAATCATCTGTACTTGTAAAGTAAAGCTGTAATGTACCTGTTAAACACTTTTTATCAATTTTACTCCTAATTATTTCTCTAGAACTTTGTTTGTTTAAGGATTTGCTCAAAGATTAGTTTAAGGACTTTGCCCGAAACGCTATATATAGCTAGTGGCTTTACAAGATTGTAATTCCAACTTAAACTCTATGTTGTCTCTTAACCCCCAATGTAAGTTCTTGTATATATATAAATAAATATAATAAATAAATAAATAACGAGGGATCGAGGCATTAATGCGCAGTACGTGCTTCCCTCACCTGTGACGTCACAGCCTCATCTGACGACAGCATAAACACAGGCGGCCATTTTATGTTCCATCAAGATTAAAAAAAAAAATTTTAAAATTTTGCTCCGAGGGGCGAGTTTATTGGGCAGCGCCCAATGTGTTCGCAATAAAATGTTCTACAAGAACATATGTATAAAATGTCACACAAGGATGCGTTAGACCGGCCGCAAATGAATAACTATACATTGATCACTAGCCGTGAGCTCCAAACAGCGACGAAATGTTTCTATTCTTTTCAGGGTTGTAAACTCCATACTTGTTCTACAGCATTAAATTTGGTAACACTGAAATCGCAATAAAATTCCCTACACGTACATAGCATATAAATGTAGAATCATGATCGCACCCCCTTCAAGAGTGTGGGAAGTGGGTGAAGTGTTACCCGTTACTGCACATCGACGAAATTAGTTTTGAAAAGTTTATTCTTTTCACTGTCCTGACCTTAATTTTCAATGTACGTATTTCATTTTTGTACCAATGTGTTCGCAATAGAATGTTCTACAAGGAAATATGTATAAAATGTCAAACAAGGATGCGTTAGACCGGCAACAAACAAAAAAACCTACGTCGATTAATTACACTCGTCGTGTCAACAAAACAATAGTCTTACCACGAAGATCCAATACAAAAATGCCGTTCTCTCAAATAGGCTTTGTGACTATTAGAGAAAACAAAAATTGTATGGCAAACATGTTCATAGTTGATCTCCAAGTCGATCGGCGTGTGAGAATGGAGACCACTGACAAAAGTTTCCCAGTCTGTCTGCCTCAGCTCTACCATACGTTCCTTGGCCTCAGCCAGAGCCGTTTGAAAGAGCTTAAGCATTTCAGCAGTGCAGGTCCTTCTATAAGCTAGTCCAATTAATTCTTCTGGCAGTGCATTTTAGTACATGCAATTTAGAATCATTATAATAAGCATAAGTGCTATTACCAGTGTAATTTGGGTTACGTGGCCTGGACGATGGATCAAGTGATTCTATGAATGAACATAACAAAGGGGGATATTAATAAGGGTAGAGTTGACTAAATGTAAACTGTCAGCAGAACTATTCGCATACTTTGCGTCACTATATAATGGAATGTGAAAAAATCGCTGAATTTAGAGATAACACCATCAATAGTGTCCAAGAAATGTGTAAGTACTTCATTCATAATGATGTGCTGCCCGAAATCTTAGCGAAGTGTAACGGTTCTATTGTTACGTAAAATATGGTGACAAATAAACACAGACACTAAGATACTATATATATATTTGGTCGAATATACAGAAGTACACAGGTGATACTTTGATGTGAGTTGAGCGCACTGAGCGTCGGTACAGTATCTCGCAAGTGTCTGCTCTAGACCACACTTGAAAGTAGACTCTGTTTAATGTTTGATTGATTGATGATTGATAAAGATTAAGCCACCCAAGAGGTGGCACGGACATGAATAGCCCGTAAGTGGTACAATTTTTTTTTCTCAGTATTCTGAGGTTGCATTTAACCATCAAGCTGTTATCGCGGGGGAGGATACTGCTTCACAGTCTTTATGAGGGTGTCCAGCTGCTGGACACCTTTGTTGACCAGGAGAGTGGCTGTGTTGATGGCTTCAGGGTGGCCACTGCATGATTTAGGAACTCTTAAAGCTCTTCTAAGGTCATTGGTTGCTTCACATTCCAGTAGATAGTGAAGTAATGGCTTTTCTGTGACAGTTTGGCAGAAGATGCACTCTCTCTGTCGGGGTTCACCAATCTCCCAGTTGCATCTGTAACCTAGACGTAGTCTATATAACCTAACTGCTATTTCCCTGTGGATTCCTTTTGGGATATTTAACCTTTCTAATTTGGTAGCCTGAAGATACCATGTTGCAGATGGCGAACCTTCAGCTATTCTCTGGTGCAGGTAGGCTTTGTTGAGATGTGAGAGTTTTTTTGGTGATGATGTTTTTTATGTTCTCTAGGCTGGGTTGAATTGTTTTATGTGTCACTGGATGACGAGTTGCCAATTTAGCAATTTTATCAGCTTTTTCATTTAATGGGATTCCAATATGGGATGGGATCCAGTTTAAAGTTATGTTGAGTCCTTTGCCTTTAGCGACTGCTCCAAGATACAAAACGGTGGTAATTATTTCCACATTATCTTTCCACTGTTTTTGTCCTAGTATTTGAAGTGCAAGTTGTTTAATGTTTGCTATTCTGCTGCTTATATGCTCGGGCAACACCTCACCGTGTTGCCCGGGCAACACCTCACCTCATTCATCTCCAAAGGTTGACAGGAATATTAACAATGCATTTGGAGCGAGTATATTATTGGGATAATCTACTCGCTACAGAACTTCCCCTCCCAGGGGATGAAAGGAAAAATACTTGATCAAGGAACTTAGCTGGTCGGTGAATTTTACGCCCTGCTCGCGTTACATAACCATCAAAGTTAACTTCCTCCTCTTCGCTGATGTCATCTAACTGGGGTCGTAGGGTGGGAGGTCGCACAGGATCGTCCGTCGTCGTAGGATCAGGTTGTGGTGCGGCTGGTAACTGGGGTTGTAGGGTGGGAGGTCGTACAGGATCGTCCGTCGTCGTAGGTGGCGGTGCTGCTGGTAACTGTGGTCGAAAAGTGAACTGCGTAGTCGGCGGATGTGTCTCTGGATTTAGCAGTGTCGCAGACGTTGAGACGAAGCCTGGAGCAGAGCAGAGAGCTGAGTGAGGCCGGAGTCGTGGAGCTCTATGTGGGAGAACGTGGCGGCTCGATTGAGAATTGTGTGTCTGAACTCAGGGAGCGAGAGCGTGGCGGCTCGATGCGGTCGTAGTCTGCTGTCTGCTCTGTGTCGAAGCTGTAGCGTCTTGGGTTGTTGATGGAGCATTTAGATCCGGGGCGGATGGGCTCGGGCACCAGGACAATAGGAGGTAATATAGGCACGTAGTTAGGACAACGAGGTAATCACTGCTAGAGCTGAATTGTCCTGGAGGCGACGAAGAGTCGGAAACGCAAGCTGTAAGTCCTGTACTGCGCAAAGTGTTTGAGTCGGCAGAGTATCAGAATGCAGTGAACGTGTAGATGAATCTGATGAAAGAGCAGCTTTCGTGGGCGCCCCTGTAGAACAAGCAGTGCCCTGGCAGCGACGGAGAGTCGGCAGGACAGGCTGTAGATCCCACATTATGTAGTTACTGATGAAGCTGCCAGATGAGTGAGTAGTGATCGTGGAGCAGCAAGCCGTAGTAGATGAAAATGCAGAGATGATCGCGATGAAAATCATAGCTGTGGCAAGGGTATTGGCAACGTTCCACGACAGGTGGCTGCGGTCCACAGCAAGCAGCAGCAGTGGAGGTCCAGTGAGAGTCCATGTTGTAGTCCATCGTGGCTGGGTATCGTCGAAACTATCTGGGGTCACCAATGTAACGGTTCTATTGTTACGTAAAGTATGGTGACAAATAAACACAGACACTAAGATAATATATATATATTTGGTCGAATATACAGAAGTACACAGGTGATACTTTGATGTGAGTTGAGCGCACTGAGCGTCGGTACAGTATCTCGCAAGTGTATGCTCTAGACCACACTTGAAAGTAGACTGGTTAATGTTTGATTGATTGATAAAGATTAAGCCACCCAAAAGGTAGCACGGGCATGAATCGCCCGTAAGTGGTGGCCCTTTTGAGCCATTACCAGTGTCAAGAGCTGATACTGGAGATCTGTGAAGGTGTGACTGCACCCTGCGTGACGGGAGATGTCTCCCGTGTGGAGAAGGGATTGATTGATTGATGAAGATTAAGCCACCCAAAAGGTGGCACGGGCATGAATAGCCCGTAAGTGGTGGCCCTTTTAAGCCATTACCAGTATCAAAAGCTGATACTGGAGATCTGTGGAGGTGCGACTGCACCCAGCGTGACGGGAGATGTCTCCCGGACCAAATGGTGACCAGCCTGGTTAATGTTTGCTATTCTGCTGCTTATATGCTCGGGCAACACCTTACCGTGTTGCCCGGGCAACGCCCCACCTCATTCATCTCCAAAGGTTGACAGGAATATTAACAATGCATTTGGAGCGAGTATATTATTGGGATAATCTACTCGCTACAGAAGTATCCAGCATTTGCTTACTGTAGGCAAGACATCACATAGTGACTGAGGGTGTGCGAATAATTTTGTTGACACGGTTTACATTTGGTCAGGTCTACATCAGCAGATAATGAGAATTCCCAGAGATACTTGTAAGCGAGTCTAAGCCGAGCGAAGAGACATGGGAGATTTTACATAAGTACAGTACATGGTAGTTTAAGTAGCGAACGCATGTCAACGAATAACGAGTATATATAACAAAACTATTATCCTATGAAGTCGATTTAACTTCCAAACATATATTTTTTTAATAAATGTTAAATGTTTTCTGGCTAGTTATGTTAGATTTTATTAAAAATACGTATTCTACTTGTTAACATTATTATTTAAATTTGTGATAATTTGTGCAGAGAAGTGCGACAACTGGATTTGCCAACAAACACTTTCCAAACAACGATATATCTTGGATAAGTCGCTCCACAACATTGACGCTTGGACCGTCGTCTTCCTTTGATGCTACTTATTTACTTATTTCATAATGAAATTATATTAGTTTGGAGTAAATATATGTTTTCTCATGTTCTGCATTCAGCACTCACGTTATAGTGAGTAAATATACCATATTACTTCATTACTTAAGTAATGCTAGGAGGGTTTGAGTAGCTTTGGGCCTTTAGTGGACAGAATCTCCAATAGATGGGGCGAAAGTCGCCTCATCTCTCTTGCCCAGGCGGGAGACGAAACTTAATTTAAAATTGATATATCTTTGTCCTCCAACATGATATATTTCATTTGGTGCAATCATAATAATGTTCATATCTGGGTCCTTCTGGAGGCATATAAGATTTTAGGTTTTATTAGCATATCTTTGTTAATTATACAATATATGGTCAGCTTTCAGCCTCTGATTCTGCTATTGAGTTCAATAGGTTCTTCTTTTCCATTGGTTCATCCCTTGCAAATGATATTCCATCTTCCAGTACAGACATTAAGGACTATCTTACAGGTAACTATCCACAGTCTCTGTACCTAAAGCCTATTAATTCCACTGAAGTCAATGAGATAATCCTTTCCCTTAAAACCAAGTCTGGTGCCCTTGAGGAGATACCAACTTTAATTTACAAAAAAGCCTCCAGATCTTTAGCCCCTGCTATTGCTTTCCTCTTCAACAAGTCACTTGAACTCCAAACCTTTCCAGATATTCTAAAAAAAAGCTAGAGTAACGCCTGTCCACAAATGTGGTGATCTCACAGATGTTAACAACTACAGACCTATATCTATCCTGCCAAACTTGTCAAAAAATTTTGAAAAACTAATCTATAAGCAGCTTTACTCATATCTAGCCAAACTCAATATACTTAGCCCTTGCCAATATGGCTTCAGACCAAAAAAAGCACTAACGATGCACTTATTAATATGTTTAACTCGATTCATACAGCTCTTGATAAAAATGAGTTCCCTGTTGGGTTGTTTGTGGACCTGCGTAAAGGTTTTGATACTGTCAACCACCAAAACCTTCTTCTTAAATTACATCATTATGGAGTCAGAGGACACTCCCTACAATACCTCAAATCCTACCTTACTGACAGGCTCCAATATGTTTCTGTGAATAATACAATTTCTCCCACCCTACCCATCAACATTGGTGTTCCCCAGGGCAGCATACTTGGCCCTCTCCTCTTTCTCATCTACATTAATGACCTTCCAAATGCCTCCCAACACCTCAAACCAATTCTATTTGCTGACGACACAACCTTCATTTACTCCAGTCCTGATCCCCTTGCTCTAAATGCCACAGTAAATACTGAGCTAAATAAAGTCCATCTGTGGCTAACTGCCAACAAACTCACCCTTAACATTGACAAAACCTTCTATATTCTGTTTGGCAATAAATCCTCTAATCAAATAAATCTCAAAATAAACAATGCCCAAATTTGTAACAAATTAGATGGCAAATTCCTTGGCATTCTCATTGACCACAAGCTGAATTTCCAGGGACACATTCTAAACATATCAAAAAAAGTTTAAAAAACTGTGGGCATTCTTTCTAAGATCAGATATTATGTACCACGCCCTGCCCTGGTGACTCTCTATTACTCCCTTATCTATCTATATCTCAACTATGGTATTTGTGCTTGGGGCTCTACTACCCAAAATCACTTACGTCCTCTAATTACTCAACACAAAGCTGCTATTAGGACAATATCCAATTCTGGCCCCAGACATCACTCGGTACCCCTACTCAAATCTCTGAATATGTTAGACATTAAGTCACTGCACATTCTCTCATGTGTATTATACATATATAAAACGCTAAACTATAATGCCAATCCTGATCTCAAAAGCTTCATAGAAGGTTGTAACAGAACCCATGAGCACCACACCAGAAATAAATACAGTTTTGATATTCCTAGAGTACGACTTAATCAAACTAGAAATGCTCTACAAATCAAGGGGCCCAGAATGTGGAATGACCTTCCCAACCATGTTTAACATGGTTGACTGTACCTCTCTCAACCAGTTTAAGTTAAAAGCGAAGCTATACCTAATAAATTCCCTGTAACATACCTTACCCTTCTATTGTCAACCAATGTCTGTTTTTTCTTTAAAGAGCGCTGTTTGTCGACATAATTGTATTTGTGCTGCTTTTTCATCTATGTTTTCATTTCTTGTTTTCATTCTACTCATTATGCTCAATTAGTATTAAGCTTGTCATTTAAGTTTATCATGCCTGAAACGCTTTGCGTAATAGTGGCTTTAGGCATTGTATGTACTAGCTCTACCTATAAGTCAACCAATCCTTGTAAAAATTTATTGTATGTATGTACCTTACCTAAATAAAATTGTATTGTATTGTATATCGGCAAGTGCGTAGGCGTCTGCACTCCATGACCGAAAAGCTACTGAACGCCACTATAAAAACATATGTATCTTCACTTGAGCTATAAATTCTATTGAGCTATTGTAATGGATTTAAAATGAAGCTCATATTTCTATCTTGCTTAAGACATAAAACATTTGTTTTTATTAACGAATTTACGTGAAATAAACATTGATCTGAGAGAGAGTTGCTCTGTTGTTCAGTCTGTACGTGGTCGGAGCTCCGTAATTTTTAAAATACATGTATCTTCATTAGAACTTTAAATATGTGTATGGTAAAGTGTTTAAAGTGAAGCTTATATGTCTGCCTTTCTTGAGACATAAAACATATATTTTTATTAACGAATTCACTTGAAATAAACATTGTTCTGAGAGAGAGTTGCCCGGAAGCACCTCAAGGTCGATCAATCTGTCCAGGGTCGGAGCTCGGCTATTATAAAAGTACACGTATCTTCACTTTAAATTTAAATATGCCAATAGTAAGGTATTTAGAACGAAGCTTATATATCTGTCTTCCTTGTAACATATAAAACTCTTACGTTTATTAAGGAATCTGAGTGAAATAGGCATGGTTCTGAGATGAATGCTGCGGTTTTCGAGCTCGACGAGCGATGAAAACTGCCACTTTTATACAACTACAAATATCTTTGGTTTTACTTAAAATATTTGTCTGGTAGAGGTTTTACATATAGATCGCGTTTCTGTCTTTCTTCTGACTAATAAATAATTTTGGTTTAATCAGTTATCAAGATGTTTTCAACAATATTCTGTAACGGTTCTATTGTTACGTAAAGTATGGTGACAAATAAACACAGACACTAAGATACTATATATATATTTGGTCGAATATACAGAAGTACACCGGTGATACTTTGGTGTGAGTTGAGCGCACTGAGCGTCGGTACAGTATCTCGCAAGTGTCTGCTCTAGACCACACTTGAAAGTAGACTAGCCAATGTTCGCTACACCGCTGCTTATATGCTCGGGCAACACCTCACCGTGTTGCCCGGGCAACACCTCACCTCATTCATCTCCAAAGGTTGACAGGAATATTAACAATGCATTTGGAGCGAGTATATTATTGGGATAATCTACTCGCTACAGAACTCCCCCTCCCAGGGGATGAAAGGGAAAAATACTTGATCAAGGAACTTAGCTGGTCGGCGAATTGTACGCCCTGCTCGCGTTACATAACCATCAAAGTTAACTTCCTCCTCTTCGCTGATGTCATCTAACTGGGGTCGTAGGGTGGGAGGTCGCACAGGATCGTCCGTCGTCGCAGGATCAGGTTGTGGTGCTGCTGGTAACTGGGGTTGTAGGGTGAGAGGTCGTACAGGATCGTCCGTTGTCGTAGGTGGCGGTGCTGCTGGTAACTGTGGTCGAAAAGTGAACTGCGTAGTCGGCGGATGTGTCTCTGGAGGGATGTCTGGGGCAGCGTCACAGTGTGCTGGTTTAAGGCGATTGATGGAGATGTTTACCCGCTGTCCTCGGCGTTCAATGGTGAAGAACTTCGGTGTTCGAGAAACCACTTTAAATGGTCCTTCGTAAGGTGACTGTAGAGGGCGTCGAACAGCGTCGACTCTTACAAACACGTGTTCAGTTGTGTGGAGCTCATGAGGCACATATGTAGCACGAGTTGTCGGTTGGCGTGGTGGTGTAGGCCGAATGTTTGTCATGGCCGCCCGTAATTTCTGGACAAAAGTGGGGTCTGGGGGTGTGATAAGTGGCGTTGGGGTTAAGAATTCGCCCGGAAGCCGCAGGCTAGATCCGTATACTAAGTCTGCTGCCGAGAATCCACTGCCATCCTTCGTGGCCGAACGTATGCCAAGCAAGACTAATGGGAGGTTGTCGATCCAATCATCAGGGCGTGCTTGAGCTCTTAGGGCAGCTTTTAGTTGTCTATGAAAGCGTTCTACCATTCCGTTCGACTCATGGTGGTATGCTGTGGTTCGGTTATGTGTGGTGCCGAGGAATTCCATAAGTTCCTTCCATAGATATGATTCGAACTGTCGTCCTTGGTCGGTGATGATGACAGAGGGGCTGCCAAAACGGGCGACCCATCCAGAGAGGAAAGCCTGGACAACTGACTCAGCTGAGATGTTGATTAATGGGATTGCTTCCGGCCATCTGGAGAATCGATCGATGCAGGTGAGTAGATAAGAATATCCTCTTGCCGACGGTAATGGTCCAACGATGTCTACATGCACCACCTCGAAACGGTCAGAAGGTAACGGAAACTGTTGAAGAGGGCTCTTTGTGTGACGATGTGTTTTCGCTCGCTGGCACTGGAGACATGAGCGAGTCCATCGTCGAACATCGGCATTGATTCCTGGCCATACAACACGCTTTGTTAGTAGTTTCTGGGAAGCACGTACTCCTGGGTGTGCTAGGGAGTGAAATACTGAGAACGTTTTCCAGCGAAACTGGGCAGGAATGTAGGGCCTAAGTGCTCCCGTCCGTGAGGTGTCACAGATTATCCTTCCGCCACCTTCCATGGGAATCTCGATGAACCGGAGAGCTGTGTCAGATGTTCGTAATCGCTGCAGATCAGGGTCTTCCCGTTGGGCCTTACTGATTACACAATAGTCCACCTGAGCTGGGTTTGTCACGACGTGGTTTATGGTGGGTCGAGACAGTGCATCGGCTATGACATTATTAGTTCCTTTGACATGACGGATATCCGAGGTAAATTGGGAAATAAATCCCAGGTGGTTGGCTACTCGAGGAGAGTGAGCATCACCCTTGGCCGCCAGCGCATAAGTGAGAGGTTTGTGGTCTGTGAGGATGTGGAAGTTCCGCCCCTCGAGAAAGTGCCGGAAATGTTGTATGGCTGAGTAGATGGCGAGCAGTTCCCTATCAAAAGTGCTGTACTTCTCTTCAGTGGGTGACAGGCGCCCTGAAAAGAATGCAATTGGGCGCCATTCTCCTTCAACGAGCTGTTGTAGTACAGCACCAATTGCTGTGTTTGAAGCGTCGGTAGATAGATTGGTGGGAGCGTCAGACACTGGGTGTGCGAGCAAGGTGAATTCCACCAGCTTAATTGTGTTTTATGTCGGTGAATGCTGTCTCTTCCTGGGGAGTCCACTCCAACGGAAGACGGGACGTGAGTTTTCGACCTCGTAAGAGGTCGTATAAGTGTCGCAAGATGTCCGAACAATGTGGGATGAATCGATGATAAAAATTCACTACACCAAGAAATTCTTGCAACTTCTTTGGAGTAGATGGGCGCGGGAATTCCTTGATTGCCTCGATTTTCTTCTCTAGTGGTTGGACCCCTGCTGCTGACACACGGTGTCCCAAGAAATCCAGCTCTGGAACATGGAAAATGCACTTCTCGGAGTTGAGCTGCAAGCCGAAGTTGCGCAGACGGGTGAGAAGGAGTCGGAGGTGTAGCAGATGTTCTGTTGGTGATGTACTGGCCACCAGCAGATCGTCAATGTAGTCGTAGCAAAAAGGAAGGTCCTTAACTACTTGGTCGATGAAGCGTTGGAATGTCTGGGCTGCATTCCGTAGACCAAAAGGCATCCGGACGAATTCAAACAGTCCAAAAGGTGTTGTGATCGCTGTTTTCGGAATGTCTGCCGGTTCCACAGGGATCTGGTGAAATGCCCGCACAAGGTCAATTTTCGAAAAACGGTTGCGTTGCTCAATCCCTGTGAGAAATCCTGGATGTGTGGTATTGGGTAGCGATCCGGCAGAGTGCGAACGTTGAGAGCCCTGTAGTCTCCGCAAGGGCGCCATTCCCCTGGGGCTGTTTTCGGGACCATATGGAGAGGTGAAGCCCATGGACTGTTCGAAGGGCGGATTATTCCCGCCTCCTGTAGCTTATTGAATTCAGCACGTGCTACCGCCAGTCGTTCCGGTGCCAGGCGGCGTGGTCTGGCGAAGGTAGGTGCTCCCGTTGTAGTAATGTGATGCGTAATCGTATGTTGCACCTCTGGTCGAGGGCTGGCGGGTTGGGTCACATCTTTGAATTCATCCAGGAGTGCTTGAAGTTCCGTAGATGCGACTGGGGTGACGATGTTAACTTGTGTAGAGGTACTAGGAGAGGCTCGAAGTACTGCACCTGCGGGATCCACCATAAGTCGATGGTGTTGCAGGAAAGATCAGATCAGAAGGCTGGGTGTTCGGGTCACTCCGGGGTCACCAATGTAATGGTTCTATTGTTACGTAAAGTATGGTGACAAATAAACACAGACACTAAGATACTATATGCGAACAAGCCTGAATGGTCCCCAGGACAATATGCAACTGAAAACTCACACCCCAGAAGTGACTCGAACCCATACTCCCAGATGCCACGCAACTGGTATGTACAAGACGCCTTAATCCACTTGACCATCACGACCGGACATAATGAGGTGATAGCCGAGGCTATTTGAACCACCCCACCGCCGGCACTCGGATAGTAATCTTGGGCATAGCATTTTACCAAATCACCTCATTCTTTGGGGCACACGTGAGGAACACAAACTTTTTGTGTTCCTCACGTGTGCCCCAAAGAATGAGGTGATTTGGTAAAATGCTATGCCCAAGATTACTATCCGAGTGCCGGCGGTGGGGTGGTTCAAATAGCCTCGGCTATCACCTCATTATGTCCGGTCGTGATGGTCAAGTGGATTAAGGCGTCTTGTACATACCAGTTGCGTGGCATCTGGGAGTATGGGTTCGAGTCACTTCTGGGGTGTGAGTTTTCAGTTAAGATACTATATATATATTTGGTCGAATATACAGAAGTACACCGGTGATACTTTGGTGTTAGTTGAGCGCACTGAGCGTCGGTACAGTATCTCGCAAGTGTCTGCTCTAGACCACACTTGAAAGTAGACTAGCCAATGTTCGCTACACCGCTGCTTATATGCTTCGGGCAACACCTCACCGTGTTGCCCAGGCAACGCCTCACCTCATTCATCTCCAAAGGTTGACAGGAATATTAACAATGCATTTGGAGCGAGTATATTATTGGGATAATCTACTCGCTACACGTGCTATTGGCTGTACAGGAATGTAAGAACCCTTGTATACAAAAAAAATAAAATACAGTAATATATCATAATATATTACTGTATTATATCATAATTATGTAAAATATCATAATTCCTATTGTTTAGCTTTCTATGTTTTCTCAACCAATACATGGGTTAAAGTGTGCAGGTGTTTAACATTAGGGCCATTACAGGGGTTACTGTGTGCAGGTGTTTAACATTAGGGCCATATTACAGGGGTTACAGTGTGCAGGTGTTTAACATTAGGGCCATTACAGGGGTTACTGTGTGCAGGTGTTTAACATTAGGGCCATATTACAGGGGTTACAGTGTGCAGGTGTTTAACATTAGGGCCATTACAGGGGTTACTGTGTGCAGGTGTTTAACATTAGAGCCATTACAGGGGTTACAGTGTGCAGGTGTTTAACATTAGAGCCATTACAGGGGTTACAGTGTGCAGGTGTTTAACATTAGAGCCATTACAGGGGGTTACTGTGTGCAGGTGTTTAACATTAGAGCCATTACAGGGGTTACAGTGTGCAGGTGTTTAACATTAGGACCATTACAGGGGTTACAGTGTGCAGGTGTTTAACATTAGAGCCATTACAGGGGTTACAGTGTGCAGGTGTTTAACATTAGAGCCATTACAGGGGTTACAGTGTGCAGGAGTTTAACATTAGAGCCATTACAGGGGTTACAGTGTGCAGGTGTTTAACATTAGGGCCATTACAGGGGTTACTGTGTGCAGGTGTTTAACATTAGGGCCATTATTTATTATTATTTTATTTTTTATTTATTTATGCATATACAAGAATGTACATAAGGAATGTGAGGATACAAATATGGTAATTACAGTCTTGTAAAGCCACTAGCACGCGCAGCGTTTCGGGCAGGTCCTTAATCTAAGAAAATTTTAAGGAAGTAAATACTTGCAAAATTTATAGACAAAAAAATGATAACGGATTACATGGAATGAAAAAAAAGATGAGAGAAAATTATAGGTACAGTATATTAAAGCACATAGGTAGCTATGATTGATTGCAATGACAGCTTAAAATGGTAGTTGACAACAAATTGGTAGGCACAATACAGCAGAAACAATATAAGATTGATTGCAATGACAGCTTGGATGGTAGTTGACAAAAATTGGTAGTCACAATACAGCATATGGCTAGCACATAAAAGAAGACAGCAATGAACACAATTATAAGGTTGTTTGATATTACATAAAAATTAGGAGATTGGGTAACACTAGGTACAGAGCAAATTTAAAGCTCAGTGTAGGAAACTAAATAGATGAAGTTAGGTACTTTTTGGTTTTGCTTTTAAATAAGGCAAAAGTTTTACAGTTTTTCAATTCACTAGGGAGTGAGTTCCATAGACTAGGTCCCTTAATTTGCATAGAGTGTTTACACAGATTAAGTTTGACCCTGGGGATATCAAAGAGATATTTATTTCTGGTGTGGTGATAATGGGTCCTATTACATCTGTCCAGGGAGAGTTTCAGAGCATGGTTTGCATTTAAGAACAGGGTTTTGTAAATGTAGTTGACACAAGAGAATGTGTGGAGGGAGTTAATATTTAGCAAGTTTAGGGATTTAAACAAGGGAGCTGAGTGTTGTCTGAAAGCAGAGTTAGTTATTATTCTGATAGCAGATTTTTGCTGTGTGATGATGGGCTTAAGGTGGTTTGCAGTGGTAGACCCCCATGCACAGATACCATAATTAAGATAGGGGTAGATTAGTGCATAATATAGTGAGAGGAGAGCAGAGTTAGGAACATAATATCTGATTTTGGAGAGTATACCAACTGTCTTAGAGACTTTCTTAGTTATGTGTTGAATGTGGGTGCTGAAGTTGAGTCTCTTGTCTAGGAATAGGCCAAGAAACTTGCCATCATTTTTATTACTGATGTTAATGTTGTCTATCTGTAGCTGAATTGCATTTGATGATTTGCTTCCAAATAAGATGTAGTAAGTCTTTTCGATGTTTAATGTTAGTTTGTTCGTTGACATCCATAAGTGGACTTTTTTTAATTCATTATTCACAACATTATTTAGTGTATGTGGGTTGAGGTTTGAGTAGATAAGGGTAGTATCGTCAGCAAACAATATAGGTTTGAGAATATTAGAGACATTAGGCAGATCGTTTATATATATAAGAAATAGAAGAGGTCCTAAGATGCTGCCCTGTGGCACTCCAACGGTAATTGGTAGAGTGGAAGAAGTTGTATCATTGATGGTTACATATTGGTGTCTGTCACTAAGATAGGATCGGATGTAGTCAAGGGCAAGGCCTCGGATTCCATAATGCTAGAGTTTAAGTAAGAGGTAGTTGTGATTAACAGTATCAAAGGCTTTTCTTAGGTCAATGAAGAGTCCAATCGGAAACTCATTTTTGTCAAGGGCTGAGTAGATAATGTCAAGGAGACTAATGATTGCATCATTGGTGCTCTTTTGGGACCGGAAGCCAAACTGGCAGGGGCTGAGTATGTCGAATTTTACGAGGTAGGAATAGAGCTGTTTGTAAATAATTTTTTCAAATATTTTTGATAGAATGGGTAGATTTGATATTGGTCTATAATTGTTTATGTCCGCCGGATTGCCTCCTTTATGGACTGGCGTTACTCTTGCTTTTTTGAGGATATCAGGGAAGGTGTGATACTCTATAGATTTGTTGAACAGTAGTGCTATGGGTGAGGAAAGGGCATGGGAGGCTCTCTTGTACACAATGGACGGAATTTCACTGGTGTTCCCTGCCTTGGTTTTTAGAGAATGTATGATGGACACAACATCTGCCGGGCTGATTGGTGAAAGGAGAAGAGAGTTTGGATAGCTGCCTGAGAGATATGTGTTAATATGTGTCTGAGTCTGTGGGATTTTACTGGCAAGATTAGCACCAACCGATGAAAAGAAACTATTAAATTCATTTGCCATTTCTAAGTCAGTTGACGGTATACCCCCATCCTTGTAGAGTTTTATTTGGTTATGTGAGTGTTGTTTAGTTCCTAGGATACTAGAGATAGTTTTCCAAGTGCTTTTCATGTTGCCTTTTGCTTCATTGAATCTATTGACATAATATGCAAGTTTTGCCTTTCTTATGATACTGGTAAGCATTGATGAGTACCTTTTAGCTACTTCCTTTGAAACTAGGCCAATCCTAACTTTCTTTTCATATTCATGTTTCTTGTTGATTGAGTTGAGAATGCCACTTGTGAGCCATGGATTGTTTAATCTTTTGTCAGTTACTTGCTTGGTAAGAAGGGGACAATGAATGTTGTAGAGGCTTAGAGTTTTGGAGAGGAAGAGGTTAGCTAATGAATTTATATCATGGGTATTATTGAATTCAGAATCCCAGTTAATATTGTAAAGTGCCTCTGTAAGATTGTCTAAAGCTGATTCACTGTGTAGCCTAAATGAAAGTTTCTTGCTTTTTGGTGGTGTTATGTCCATGTTCGCTATGAGAAAGGTAGGATAGTGGTCAGTTGTTCTGTCGTAAATTATACCAGATACAAGGGGAGCTGTTATGTTTGTCCATATGTGGTCCAAGGTAGTGGCTGATGTTTGAGTGACTCGGGTAGGTTTGGTGATTGTGGGGATTAGCATACAGGAGTTCATGCTGTTAAGGAAATAGTCAACTTGAGAGCAATTTTGTTGACCCAGGTCAATATTAAAGTCTCCTCCCAGAATGAAGTGGTTTTTGTTGAGATTGTTGTTTATAATAAGATTCCTTAGGTTGTCTGAGAAAGAAGCTATGTTAGTATTGGGAAATCTATAGATGGCTCCAATAGTCAAAGAGGATTTAAGGGATTTAATTGTAAACTGAGCAAAAGTATATTCACAGTAGTCATCTCTGTCACTAATAACACTGTTGCAGATAAATGTATCTCGGTAATATATAGCTGTGCCACCACCTTTTTTAGTGGTATATTGAGTGGTATATTGCACATGAGAGGATGTGCAGGGATTTAATATCTAACATATTCAGAGATTTGAGTAGGGGTACCGAGTGATGTCTGGGGCCAGAGTTGGATATTGTCCTAATAGCAGCCAATTTGTGTTGAGTAATTAGAGGACGTAAATGATTTTGGGTAGTAGAACCCCCAAGTACAAATACCATAGTTGAGATAAGGATAGATGAGATAATAATAGAGTGTCACCAAGGCAGGGCGAGGTACATAATATCTGATCTTAGAAAGAATGCCAACAGTTTTTGAAACTTTTTTTGATATATGTAGAATGTGTCCCTGGAAATTCAGCTTGCGGTCAATGAGAACACCAAGGAATTTGCCATCTACTTTGTTACAAATTTGGGTATTGTTAATCCTGAGATTTATTTGATTTGAGGATTTATTGCCAAACAAAATATAGAAAGTTTTGTCAATATTGAGGGTGAGTTTGTTGGCAGTTAGCCAGTGATGGACTTTATTTAGCTCAGTATTCACTGTGACATTTAGAGCAAGAGGGTCAGGACTGGAGTAAATGAAGGTCGTGTCGTCAGCAAAAAGAATTGGTTTGAGATGTTGGGAGGCATTTGGAAGGTCATTAATGTAGATGAGAAAGAGGAGAGGGCCAAGTATGCTGCCCTGGGGAACACCAACGTTGATGGGTAGAGTGGGAGAAATTGAATTATTCACAGAGAGAGAGAGCCAGAGAGAGAGAGCCAGAGAGAGAGAGAGCCAGAGAGAGAGCCAGAGAGAGAGAGCCAGAGAGAGAGAGAGCCAGAGAGAGAGAGAGCCAGAGAGAGCGAGAGAGCCAGAGAAAGAGAGAAAGAGAGAGAGAGCCAGAGAGAGCGAGAGCCAGAGAGAGCGAGAGCGAGAGAGCCAGAGAAAGAGAGAAAGAGAGAGAGAGAGCCAGAGAGAGAGAGAGCCAGAGAGAGAGAGAGCCAGAGAGAAAGAGAGAGCCAGAAAGAGAGAGAGAGCCAGAGCCAGAGAGAGAGAGAGAGCCAGAGAGAGAGAGAGCCAGAGAGAGAGAGAGAAGAGCCAGAGAGAGAGAGAGAGGGCAAGAGAGCCAGAGAGAGAGAGTGAGAGAGAGAGCCAGAGAGAGCAAGAGAGCCAGAGAGAGAGAGAGCAAGAGAGCCAGAGAGAGAGAGCGAGAGAGAGAGAGAGAGAGTGAGAGAGAGAGCCAGAGAGAGAGAGAGAGAGCAAGAGAGCCAGAGAGAGAGAGAGAGAGCAAGAGAGCCAGAGAGAGAGCGAGAGAAAGAGAGAAAGAAAGAGAGAGAGAGAGAGAGAGAGAGAGAGAGAGAGAGAGAGAGAGAGAGAGAGAGAGAGAGAGAGAGAGAGAGAGAGAGAGAGAGAGAGAGAGAGAGAGAGAGAGAGAGAGAGAGAGAGAGAGAGAGAGAGAGAGAGAGAGAGAGAGAAAGAGAGAGACAGACAGACAGAGACAGAAAGACACACACACACAACAAAAGAGGAGACAGAACAAAATTAAGGCAAGGAGAGAGAAGACAGAACAGAAACAACAGAGAGAGGAGAGAAATGAGAAATCATTGAAGAGAAGGGGAAGAGAAACACAAGATAAGCAAAAGATACAAGAAAAAAATACAAGATAAAAATGACATAAATGAATACCACAAATATAAAAAGTAAAGGAAGAGAGAAGCTAGAAGAGACAGTAAACGAGAGGTGTTAGAAGAGAGGAGGAAAGGAGAGATTAAAAGACAAGAAAAACAGGAGAGAAACGTAAAAGAAATAAAAAAAAGGGACATTTGTGAGGAGAGAAAATAAAGAGACCAGAGAAGACCATATATCAAGAGTGTGAGGATAAAGACTTATATATTTTCTTAGTAGACATCCTCTGGCTCTTGTTGCCCCTCTTGTATACGAATTGTACTTGCAAGTTTTCCCTGAAAAGATATTAACAAAATTAATATTTAATTATTTATTTATATAAATTACACACACAAACTTTATATATATATATATATACATATATATATATATATATATATATATATATATATATATATATATATATATATATATATATATATATATATATATATATATATATATGTATATATATATATATATATATGTCGTACCTAGTAGCCAGAACTCACTTCTCAGCCAACTATGCAAGGCCCGATTTGCCTAATAAGCCAAGTTTTACTGAATGAATATATTTTCTCTAATTTTTTTCTTATGAAATGATAAAGCTACCCATTTCATTATGTATGAGGTCAATTTTTTTTATTGGTGTTAAAATTAACGTAGATATATGACCGAACCTAACCAACCCTACCTAACGTAACCTAACCTATCTTTATAGGTTAGGTTAGGTTAGGTAGCCGAAAACGTTAGGTTAGGTTAGGTTAGGTAGGTTAGGTAGACGAAAAAACATTAATTCATGAAAACTAGGCTTATTAGGCAAATCGGGCCTTGCTAAGTAGGCTGAGAAGTGAGTTCTGGCTACTAGGTACGACATATATATATATATATATATATATATATATATATATATATATATATATATATATATATATATATATATATATATTATATAATTTCGTAAACCTCACCCTGTAAACATTCATGTTTCTACATGTTAAACAAGCTACGAGGATGAGGGAAGGGGATGTTCCCTCCATGCTGGATATTATATTTACCAGGAAAGAGAAAGATATATTTATCATTCAGTACCTCCCTCCTTTGGTACCTCCCTTTTCCTCCTTTCAGTACCTCCCTCCTTTTACCCAAGTGACATTGTCACTTGGGTAAAAGTGACCATGTCTTTTTGGGAATAAAGTATGCAATGCATTATAATCTGGAAGAAAATGAGCTTGAAGCAGTTGAAAAACCTGACTTGTGGAGAGGTCATTATGGGGAACTCAGATATTTCCTTAAGGAATTTGACAAACACTTGCTGTTAGGACATGAAGTAAATGAGATGTATGTCAAGTTTTGTGAAATATATGATAATGGCACAACAAAATTTATACTAAAGCAGAGATGCAGAACTAGGAAAAAGGGAAAAATTGCCCAAACATACAAGCAATACAAAGATGCGAGAAACAACAATAGCAGTAAGGAGAGGGGCAGAAAGACTATGACTTTCGGTCATATTCAACAACACAAATATACATACACACACACACATTATTGGAAAAAATTGGAATTGGAATATTGGAAAAAATAATTACAACTAAATGGGTAGAACACCTGGAGAGAAATGATATAATTTCAGACAGACAGTATGGTTTTCGATTTGGAAGATCCTGTGTATCGAATTTGCTCAGTTTCTATGATCGAGCAACAGATATATTACAGGAAAGAGATGGTTGGGTTGACTGCATCTATCTGGACCTAAAAAAGGCATTGGACAGAGTTCCACATAGAGAGGTTGTTCTGGAAACTGGAAAATATTGGAGGGGTGACAGGTAAGCTTCTAACATGGATGACAAAATTTCTGACTGATAGGAAAATGAGGGCAGTAATCAGAGGCATTGTATCGGACTGGAGAAATGTCACAAGTGGAGTACCACAGGGTTCAGTTCTTGCACCAGTGATGTTTATTGTCTACATAAATGATCTACCAGTTGGTATACAGAATTACATGAACATGTTTGCTGATGATGCTAAGATAATAGGAAGGATAAGAAATTTAGATGATTGTCATGCCCTTCAAGAAAACCTGGATAAAATAAGTATATGGAGCACCACTTGGCAAATGGAATTTAATGTTAATAAATGCCATGTTATGGAATGTGGAACAGGAAAACATAGACCCCACACAACCTATACATTATGTGAGAAATCTTTAAAGAATTCTGATAAAGAAAGAGATCTAGGGGTGGTTCTAGATAGAAAACTATCACCTGAGGACCACATAAAGAATATTGTGCGAGGAGCCTATGCTACGCTTTCTAACTTTAGAATTGCGTTTAAATACATGGATGGTGATATACTAAAGAAATTGTTCATGATGCCCAACAACAGAAGTTGGCCCATATCTTAAGAAGCACATCAACAAACTGGAAAAGGTGCAAAGACATGCTACTAAGTGGCTCCCAGAACCGAAGGGCAAGAGCTACGAGGAGAGGTTAGAGGCATTAAATATGCCAAAACTAAAAGACAGAAGAAAGAGGTGATATGATCACTACATACAAAATAGTAACAGGAATTGATAAAATCGACAGGGAAGATTTCCTGAGACCTGGAACTTCAAGAACAGGAGGTCATAGATTGAAACTAGCTTAACACAGATGCTAAAGAAATATAAGAAAATTCACTTTCGCAAATAGAGTGGTAGACGGTTGGAACAAGTTAGGTGAGAAGGTGGTGGAGGCCAAGACTGTCAGTAGTTTCAAAGCGTTATATGACAAAGAGTGCTGGGAAGACGGTCTCATCCTGTAACTACACTTAGGTAATTACACACACACTATATATATATATATATATATATATATATATATATATATATATATATATATATATATATATATATATATATATATATATATATGTATATATATATATATATATATGTATATATATATATATATATATATATATATATATATATATATGTGTGTATATATATATATATATATATATATATATATATATGTATATATATATATATATATATATATATATATATATGTATATATATATATATATATATTGTGACGATAATCTCCTTCAAGAGATTGAGCCTGCTCTTCCCTCCACAATTACGTCGTTATATATATATATAAAACTACTATGGAAGAAATGTCCAACAACGACAACAACACCAGCAAGGTTTGCCAGAGCGCAAAACGTATGCAGCCAGGGACACCTGCTCAGACTCAAACCGCCAAACTACCTGTCTTACTGCCGGCTCCTCGCCTGATTGGTCGCCGGTCTGGCTGCAACTGCACTCACCCCCCCCCATACTACTTGATGTCTGGGGCCGCCGCGACCTCAGTCCTCAGAATATTCCGTGCTTTCACAGTTAACACTTCTCCCTGCTAGACGTAAGCTTTAGCGTACGTATACTGAGAGAGGTGATAGCTTAAAGCCAATATTCCAGCACCTTTCATATACTTGTATATTGCACTTCTTGTTATTTTGTCTTAACGTAACTTTTCATTGTGTCATTTAATTATTCTTATTATTTTGATTGATTGATTTTATTATACGAATTTGTTTGTCCATTTTATTCATGTTTTATTTCTTTAACGTAATTAAAATTCCATTGTTAAAATTTACTTGTGTTTTGTGTGTCTTCTCCTTACCTTACCACAGACGAAGTTCCAGATTTTCTTTTTTTTTTTAATACTATGTGACGAGGCCATACCCCTAGCTTTGAACAGCCGAACACCAACGTGTTACCGTCACAAGTTATATGGGGGCCTGTCCTAGGAGCTTCACTCAGGTACTGGTGCCAAGTGGTAATTTATGGTAAGCGTATTTAACTTTGTTAACGTAGCTTTACTATTTTTCATATTCAATTTCATTTTTTATAAGGTGCGGTGTATTGTGCATTACGAGAATAACATATGGTGAAGGTGAGACAACTTTGGATTACGTGGTGACTGTAGGCCTCAGTCATACTCTTAATTGGTCATCTCTCCCTCCGTGTTATTACTCGTGTTTACCATCTTTGTCCCTTGGATATTTCTCATTTTGACAGATCATCATATTGGTACCCTGGTACTGTGGTCTGCCCCGGGTCAAGATTACCCAATCTTCTGCAATCTGACTGTAGGAGGACAAAGAGGGCCATAGTTCCTCTAGCTCGAACTTTAGTTGCTGAATTGGGACCTCAGCAGCAGTTCTCGTCACCAGTTGACACCTCGCACCCCTACACGTCAGTCAGAGATGATGATACATACAACGGTAGGGAATTAGCTTACTTTTTCAGAGCACATAAGTTCGAAATTCTGTAAGTATCATATTAAATTCAGTAGGAAAAACTTGCTTTATGTCCTATAGAGACTTGGCAAGGTATGCCTACATCCTTGGACTACCAATTTTACTTTTGAGGCATTTAACTGTTTCATTTGTTTTCGAAACTCTGTTTCATTTGTTAGTAGGATTTTCTTGCCCTTATCCTCTTACATGAGTACCGGGTACAAGATTTCCTGCGCCCTTGATTTAATTTAATCATTTAACATCTTTTACTTAACTTTAATTGTTAAAGATCTCACAGGATAGGTATCAGTTGCCACGTTGTCCTGTTTCTGACATTCACTATTGAATATTCGTGTACCTTTATTTGCTAATTTCACCATGTTTCGTCTCCAAGCTTTCCGTGCAAATCCAGCAGGTGAAATAGGGACTTTAAGTCGTGCCAAGAAGACTGAATTACAAACTCTTGCACATGAGTATCAACTAGAAGTTCCCTACCAAGCCAACAAAAATGACCTACACAACCTGTTGCTGGATTACTATTTAGAGCAAGGTAAGATAGACTCTGAAACTCATGAAACTTACTATATTGCAGAAAAAACTGATTTGGCAACGATGAAACTCAAATTGGAACTGGCCAAGATTGAACGTGAACAACAAGAACGAGCTGCTGCCATACGAAGGGAAGAACACGAACGCGAAGCTGCTTTGAGGAGGGAAGAACAAGAACGAGAAATCACCCTCAGAGAACGTGAAGCTGCCTTGAGGAGAGAAGAACACGAACGTGGACTCGCCCTCCAGGAACGTGAGGTTGCACTACTCCAGGAGCGGGAACGAGTACAGCTTGAAACCAAACGACGCGAGTTGGAGATGCAACGCGAACATGACAAGCAACAAGCGACTCTGGCTCTAGAGTGTCGTCAACGCGAAATCGCCTTGGAAACTTCACACTTCACTCAACGCCAGCAAGCTACTGCCAATCTTCCCGTCAGTTTTAATATATCACATGCAAGTAAGTTAATGCCATCCTTTGTAGAAGCAGAAGTTGATGTGTTCTTTACCACCTTTGAAACCCTTGCTAATCAACTCAGTTGGCCTGTCGACCAATGGGCCACACTTCTCAGAGTCCATCTTACAGGTAGAGCTGCAGTCACACTCAGTACTTTGGCGTCTGAGAATGACTACCAGACTCTGAAACAAGCAGTGTTGGACGCCTACCTACTTTCCACCGAAAGTTATAGAAGGAAATTCCGTGACCACCTGAAGGCAAGTACCACTACCTTCCTCGAGTTTGCTAACACAAAACGGAGATATTTCATGAAATGGCTGGAAGCAGCACATGTCTCTACTTTTGCAGAACTCGTCAACCTGATGCTTGTTGAAGAATTCTTGAGACGTGTGCCGCCTCCTGTCCGCCTCTACTTAGCAGATAAAGAAGAAACCGACTACCTGAAGTGTGCTAAGTCGGCTGACACTTACAGCCTCATCCACCGGCTGACACCCGAACCATCCTCCAGTAAGAAGTCATGGTACAGTTACGAGAAAGTGAGCCCCGATCAAGCTGGTTCACAACTGTACTGCAAGTATTGTAGACTCTATGGACATGTTGCACATACAACACTCCTCTTGTAGACTGCAGTCTACACTAAGGAAACAAACATAGGAATGTGCCTAAATGCCAACAGCGACTGCCCCGACAGGTACAAGAGGAGTGTTGTTAACGCATACGTCGACCGTGCTCTCAGCCACAGCTCAGAATGGAAGCAAGTCGACGAAGAACTCTGTAGGGTAAGGCAGGTCCTAGTCAATAACGGCTTCTCCAATGGTTTCATCGAAGACATCATAAGAAGGAAAGTGAAAAGCCATGCAACCTCTGAAGAGACAACTAACACAACACCTATACCCCCTATTAGACTATTTTACAGGAACTTCTTTTCCACAGCTCATAAAACGGAGGAAAGGGTCCTGAAAGATATTGGTAATAGAAACGTTATCCCTACAGACAAAAATCAGAGGATACAACTGACGATTTACTATAAAACCAGAAAAACGGCCAGCCTACTCATGAGAAACTCTCCAGACACAAAACAGAACGCTTTAAAAGAGACTAACGTCGTCTATGCCTTCAAATGCCCACTTGGGGACTGTAAGCTCCAAAAAACCCAGTATATAGGCAAGACAACAACATCTCTTTCTAGGCGTTTAACGATGCATAAGCAACAGGGCTCCATTAAGGAACATATAATCTCTTCCCATAACCAAACCATCGCCAGAGAAATCCTAGTAAACAACACAGAAATCATCGATAGATACAGCGATAGCAGGCGGCTTGACGTTTGCGAGGCACTACACATCAAGAAGTCAACACCAGCAATCAACAGCCAATTATTGCACAACTATATTCTACCCACCTCAAGACTCCGCTCCAATATAGAAGCATCAAGAAATATGGACCAATAGGCTTTCTACAAACACTTCTATTCAATACCCATTGTTTCTGTTCTGTCTTGTGTTGATACTTTTAATACCCTATTAATATCCCCTCCTGTTCTGTCTTGTGTTAATGCCACATCACCCTTCCCACCTCACTCAAATGTAGATATAATATCAGAGAGACGTAAGTTCTAATCAGTTGTGTATTTGTGAAGTCTTTGAAAATGTAATAAGTTTTACGAAACGCGCCCGTGTCGCGTCAGACTAGAAATAAAAATGAATTTTGGAGAAGTGATTTTTTATTTACCTCCAACAGTGAAGCGTAATGTACGAAAGATTGAGAAAATTCGTGTTAGAATTATTAATCTTACTTTTTCGGTCATATTTAATAATATATGTCTACAGGAAAGACTGCTACCAAAATATACTAATATATATATATATATATACATATATACATACACATACATATTTATAATCACCCACACAAATACACACATCAATAATCTCTGTGTCACTTATTTTATTCATGTTCTTGTAGAACATTCTATTGCGAACACATTGGGCGCTGCCCAATAAACTCGCCCCTCGGGGCAAAATTATTTTTTTTTTTTAATCTTGGTGGAACATAAAATGGCCGCCTGTGTTTATGCTGTCGTCAGATGGCGCTGTGACGTCACAGATGAGGGAAGCACGTACTGCGCATTAATGCCTCGATCCCTCGTTATTTATTTATTTTATTTATTTATATATATACAAGAACGTACATTGGGGGTTAAGAGACAACATATAGAGCTTAAGTTAGAATTATAATCTTGTAAAACCACTAGCTTGCATATAGCGTTTCGGGCAAGTCCTTAAACTAATCTTTGAGCAAATTCTTAAACAAAGTTTTAAAGAAATAATTAAATGTAAAATTGATAAAAAGTGTTTAACAGGTACATTACAGCTTTACTTTACAAGTACAGATGATTTTAAGTAGGATAATTACAGTACAATTGTCAAAAAATTGTTTACAGGTACGATGCAAGAATTTTCGACACAAAAGCAGATCAGAACAATACACAATAATGAACAAGGAATCCTAAGTACAATTAGGAAAACATCTCAGGGTTATACATTGGATTACTGAAGCACAATATGAGGATCATTACAAATAGTAATGCAGTAGAATATGCACTCATATTCTATTATTAAGTTAATATTAAGTTCCTTCCTCATGTTAAGTATCTTTGTGGTACTAGGGACATCCAAGGATTATCTTCAAGGCTTCGTTCTGCAAGTTTTCAAGTCCTTTAAGCTTTCTTTCAGTCATCAATGCAAGCAGAGATGCAACATAATCCACTAAAGATCTGATGTATGCAAGGTACATCATTTTGACAATTGTGACATTGGCACCATAGCCTGAGTGATAACCTGCAACATCTCCAAGAGGGCTTATGGAGCCTCTCATTATACTGACGACAGAGTCTGAATACAACAGGACAATACAAGACCAAGGTATTTGAATCTGTTAACATAGTCAAGCTGGGAGCCATCATACAGTTGCATCTTGCGAACAGCTCCTCCCTGCCTGGGTGGACACCCGTTTAGTGTCTTTGTTTCCTCTGCTGAGATATGACTAAACTAATTTTTGTCAAGGGCAGAGTAAATTATATCAAGGAGACTAATAATTGCATCGTTGGTACTCTTTTGAGAGCGGAAGCCTAACTGACAGGGGCTAAGAATGTCGAATTTTACGAGATAGGAGTAGAGCTGTTTGTAGATAATTTTTTCAAATATTTTTGATAGTATGGGTAGGTTTGATATTGGTCTGTAGTTGTTTATGTCTGACGGATTACCTCCTTTATGAACTGGCGTTACTCTTGCGTTTTTAAGGATATCAGGGAAGGTATGACACTCAAGGGATTTGTTGAACAGCAGAGCTATAGGTGGTGCAAGGGCATGGGAGGCGCTCTTGTATACAATGGATGGGATTTCACTGATGTTCCCAGCTTTGGTTTTTAGTGAGTGTATGATGGACACAACATCTGACGGGCTGACTGGTGAGAGGAGAAGAGAGTTTGGATAGCTGCCTGAGAGATATGTGTTGATATGTGTCTGAGTCTGTGGGATTTTACTTGCAAGGTTAGCACCAATCGATGAAAAGAAGCTATTAAATTCATTCGCCATTTCTAAGTCAGATGACAGTGTAAGGCCATCCTTAGAGAGTGTTATCTGGTTGTGGGAGTGTTGTTTAGTTCCCAGGATGTTAGAGATGGTATTCCATGTGCTTTTCATGTTGCCTTTTGCTTCTTTGAATCTAGTCTCATAGTATGAAAGTTTTGCTTTTCTTATGATACTGGTAAGCACTGATGAGTACCTTTTAACTACTTCCATTGGAATTAGGCCACTCCTAAATTTCTTTTCGTATTCATGTTTTTTGTTGATTGATTTAATTATGCCACTTGTGAGCCACGGGTTATTTTTTCTTTTATCAGTTACTTGTTTGGTAAGGAGGGGACAGTGAGTGTTGTAGAGGCTTAGAGTTTTGGAGAGAAAGAGGTTAGTTGATGAGTTTATATCCTGTGAATTATTAAATTCAGATTCCCAGTTAATATTGTGAAGTGCATTAGAGAGATTGCCTAAAGCTGATTCACTATGTAGCCTGAATGAAAGTTTTTTGGTTTCTGGTGGTGATGTGTCAATGTTTGCTATGAGGAAAGTAGGATAGTGGTCAGTTGTTCTGTCATAAATTACCCCAGATGTAAGGGGAGCTGTTATATTAGTCCAAAGGTGATCCAGGGTAGTGGCAGATGTTTGAGTGACTCGGGTGGGCTTGGTGATTGTGGGGATTAGCATACAGGAGTGCATGCTGTTACGGAAATAACTTGAGGGTTGTTTTCAACATTCAATAAAGAAATTCTGGAGGGCTTCTGTGCAAGGGTTAGGATGAGCTAGCCTAAGCATTTTTATACCAATTTGACAGTTATTTTCAGTAACACGATAAACAACGCTCGGAATATTAAGTTCCTTTCTCATATTAAGTATCTTTGTGGTACGAAGGCACCCAAGGATTATCCTCACGGCTTCGTTCTGCAATTTTTCAAGCCCTCCAAGCTTTCTTTCAGGATGCCTTAAAGTTAGTTTAGTTCATTTATTATGCACCCCATACCCATCTTGTGGGCGGGAGTGGAAAGGGTTACAGAGGCACATAATGGGCTCAGGGACTGAACCCCACAATTCATTTAGCTAAGCAAGTTACAATCTTGATGAGCTAGTTACAAAATTCAGTATAAGTCGTCACATCAACAATGGGTTAGAGATCGATCACAAGTACAGTTTCTAAATTAAGCAACTGACATATGTGGAGAGCTAGTGTCACAATTAATATGTTTGTCCTGCACACCGCCCCCCATCCAGTGGGCAGCGGTGGATAGGTTACAATCGCTTTGTTACTACTTACAGTTAGCAAACTGGGGATATTTGGCTAAAATTTCTTATACCAGATCATTTTGAATGAAATATTGACACATCGTTGGTACACTGGTTATAGAATTATCTCTGAATTCACTATCACATAGTGACGGAGGGTGTGCGAATAATTTTGTTGACAGTTAACATTTGGTCAGGTCTACATCGGCAGATAATGAGAATTCCCAGAAATACTTGTAACCGAGTCTAAGCCGAGCAGTAGTAACATCTAGAAGTCTGCTGATTTTCTTGGATGAACCATAGATGTGTCGCTCCTCTTGCATATTAGTATTGAACGAAAGTTAATCTCCCCTACCTACCTACCTTGAGGCTACCTTGAGGTGCTTCCGGGGCTTAGTGTCCCCGCGGCCCGGTCGTCGACCAGGCCTCCTGGTTGCTGGACTGATCAACCAGGCTGTTAGACGCGGCTGCTCGCAGCCTGACGTATGAGTCACAGCCTGGTTGATCAGGTATCCTTTGGAGGTGCTTATCCAGTTCTCTCTTGAACACTGTGAGGGGTTTGCCAGTTATGCCCCTTATGTGTAGTGGAAGCGTGTTGAACAGTCTCGGGCCTCTGATGTTGATAGAGTTCACTCTCAGAGTACCTGTTGCACCTCTGCTTTTCAACGGGGGTATTCTGCACATCCTGCCATGTCTTCTGGTCTCATGTGGTGCTATTTCTGTGTGCAGGTTTGGGACCAGCCCCTCAATTATTTTCCACGTGTAAATTATTATGTATCTCTCCCGCCTGCGCTCAAGGGAGTACAGATTTAGGCTCTTTAGTCGGTCCCAGTAATTTAGATGTTTTACTGAGTGGATTCTAGCAGTAAAGGATCTCTGCACGCTCTCTAGGTCAGCAATTTCTCCAGCTTTGAAAGGGGCTGTCATTGTGCAGCAGTACTCCACTCTAGATAGCACAAGCGTTTTGAAAAGTATCATCATCGGTATAGCATCTCTAGTGTGAAAAGTTCTTGTTATCCAACCTGTCATTTTTCTTGCAGTTGTGACGGCTACTTTATTGTGTTCTTTAAAGGTAAGGTCTTCCGACATGAGTACACCCAGGTCCTTTACATTGCCTTTTCGTTCTATGTTATGATTTGCCTGCGTTTTGTACGTGGTTCCTGTTTTTATGTTTTCAATTTTTCCGTAGCGCATGAGCTGAAACTTATCCTCGTTGAATACCATATTATTTTCTGTAGCCCATAGAAAGACCTGATCAACATCTGATTGGAGGTTTGCCGTGTCCTCTATGTTGCCAACTCTCATGAAAATCCTAGTGTCATCTGCAAAGGATGATACAGTGCTATAGGTTGTGTTCTGGTCTATGTCCGATATGAGGATGAGAAAAAGTACTGGAGCAAGCACAGTACCCTGGGGGACTGAGCTCTTCACGGTTGATGGGCTGGATTTTATTTTGTTGACTATTACACATTGGGTTCTGTCAGTCAGGAAATTGTAGATCCATCTGCCTATTTTCCCGGTAATTCCTTTTGAACGCATTTTATGTGCAATAACACCATGGTCACATTTATCAAAAGCTTTTGCGAAATCTGTGTAAATTACATCAGCATTTTGTTTGTCTTCCATAGCATCTAATGCCATATCATAGTGGTCCAGCAACTGCGACAGGCAAGAGCGCCCTGTTCTGAAACCATGTTGTCCGGGGTTATGGAGATGCTGTGATTCCATGTATTTTGTGATCTTACTTCTTAGCACTCTCTCAAAAATTTTTATGATGTGCGATGTTAGTGCTATCGGTCTGTAATTTTTTGCCTCTGCCTTATTTCCTCCTTTATGGAGTGGTGCTATCTCTGCTGTTTTTAGTATGTCAGGGATAACGCCAGTATCTAGGCTTTGTCTCCACAGAATGTGAAGGGCCTGCGATAGTGGTTTTTTACAGTTCTTGATGAATATGGAGTTCCAAGAATCCGGGCCTGGTGCAGAGTGCATAGGCATACTGTTTATGGCTTCGTCAAAATCTAGTGGGGATAGGGCGACGTCTGATATGTGATTTGATGTTGGTATCATATCCATGAAAAATTCATTTGGGTTATCAATCTTTAGTGCATTTAATGGCTCACTGAAAACAGAGTCGTACTGCTTCCTCAGTAACTCGCTCATTTCTTTGTTGTCATCTGTGAAAGTTCCATCTCCCTTTCGCAGGGGCCCGATACTAGATGTGGTTTTTGATCTTGATTTTGCATAGGAGAAAAAATATTTAGGATTTCTCTCTATTTCACTGATGGCCTTTTGCTCTCTTTGCCTCTCCTGGGTTTTGTATAATTCTTGTAGCTTGAGTTCAATTGTTTCTATTTCTCTACCTAACCTTCTTCGCCGTTCTTGAGATAGGGTGCGACTCTCAAGTTGTTCCGCGATTCGTTTTCTTCGCCTATATAAGGAACGACGTTCCCGTTCCAATCTGCATCTCTTTCTCTTTTTTCTTAGGGGTATGCGGTTTGAACATATTTCTAGTGCTACTGAGCTTATTTTTTCCAGGCACTGGTTTAGGTTTGCATTTCCTAGCTGTTCTTCCCAGTTTATTTCTGTGAAGTCCTGGTTTATTTGCTCCCAGTTTATCCGTTTATTATTGAAGTTGAATTTGCTGAAATCTCCTCCACCGGGAATCTGGACTGGTTTTGGAGGTCCATTCCCCATGGTTGTCAGTACCTCAATTAAGTTGTGATCTGAGTAACAGGTATTTGTAATCATTATGTTCCCGATCAACTCATCATTATTAGTGAAAATGAGGTCCAGCGTGTTCTCCTTCCTAGTTGGTTCTACTATTTGCTGGTTTAAGGCAAACCTATCGCACATCCGTAGCAGGTCATTTGCATGTGCCTGCTCATTTAGGCTACTTCCTGGTATTCTTTCTGATATTACTGTATTAGCCAGGTGCTTCCATTTCAGGTGCCGTAGGTTGAAGTCCCCAAGCAGGATGATGTTCGGAGCTGGATTTGTGAGGTTTTCCAAGCAGTGCTCTATTTTCATTAGTTGGTCTTTAAACTGCTGAGGGTTTGCCTCCGGTGACTTATATACAAGGACAACAACTACATTTAGGATCTCTATTTTGACTATCAGCACTTCCACCATATCATTTGAGGTGTTTAGCAGCTCAGTACAGATGAGTGTGTCTTTGATGTAGAGGCTGACCCCACCCTGAAGCCGGTGTTTCCTATCACATCTGAAGAGATTGTATTCTGGGATCCATATTTCACCATCAAGGTAGTCCTTTGTGTGAGTTTCCGTTAGGGCTGCAAACACTGCATTTGCCTCATGAAGGAGACCATCTATAAAATGAACTTTGTTGGATTTGCGTGTTTTTATACCCTGGATGTTGGCAAATATAAATGATGTTATCGTGTTAGTGGAAGTGCTGGATGCTTTAATTGGTGTTAATATCTGAGGCTCTGGTAAGGAGGCCACTGTGTTTGCGTCCTCTCTAGCATTTGACCGAGTTGGTGGTAGAGTCTGGTCATTTTTAGCCATTCTTCTCCTCCTCCTCTTGCTAAAAAATGATCCCGGTTGATGGAGTAGTGGCTGTTTTCATAGTGGTAGTCTGTCGGTTTTATTCGCCTGGTACCTCTTATATGAAAAGCTGGGCATTCAGCATTGAAGCACTCTTTCCTGTCCAAAGAGTTCTTGCAAATTTCTGGGTGAAAGAATTCACAGCTTTTGGTACATTTACCTGTATTGAGGAGGTTTCTGCACTTTCTAGGGTGATTGTGTGTACATGTTCCATTTATTCTTCCCGATTCCCCATGCTTACAGGTAGCCCATCTGTAATACCAACAGATTTTGGGGCCTTGTTTTGTTTGTTTCCCTCTGCCAGGGACCGCACTCTGCTGCGGCGCCCCCGACACTGTGCTCTGCTCCGGTGCCTGTGACACCGCGCTCTGCTCCGGTGCCTGCGACACCGCGCACTGCTCAGGGGTCCCCGACTCCGTGCCCTGCTCAGGCATCCCCGACTCCGCGCCCTGCTCAGGCATCCCCGACTCCGTGCCCTGCTCAGGCATCCCCGACTCCGTGCCCTGCTCAGGCATCCCCGACTCCGCGCCCTGCTCAGGCATCCCCGACTCCGCGCCCTGCTCAGGCATCCCCGACTCCGCGCCCTGCTCAGGCATCCCCGACTCCGTGCCCTGCTCAGGCGCCGCTGCCACAGAGCTCTGTGCTACAGCTGGTTGTACCTTGGTGTCATGTACAGTTTGTTTGAAGACATTAGAAATTGCTATGCAGGCATTAATTAGTAATTCTCTGTTTTCGGCGGGAGTTTTATCCAGGATTTCCATCAATTTCAAAAAAGTTACATCATCCTTTTTGCAGAGCCAGTACACAGAGTGGTCACTGGGACCATTTCTCCTTGAATTGTTAGTCATGTTGGCACATTTTTTGTGTATGGCTGCTGAACAGAGTTGGCATTGAAAGCTCTGTTGGTAATCTACCTTCATGTTGCATTCTATGCACGTTTTTATCAAAGCCATTTTTTTGAACACTTCTGTTCAGTGGTGATGGTCTTACAAGGTGGGGTGTTGACCGGTGGGGGAGTTGACCGCGGGTGCTGGCCGTGGGAGCTGGCCGTGGGTGTTGACCGTGGGTGTTTACCAACTTGAGATAGGCCTGGAAGAGGCTGTATGGACGGCCACTGTTGCTACCACGTGTCGCACTCTTAATTTGTTTTGTTCACTTGTTAGATTACATTACTTGCATTTTCCCACTAGTTATCATACAGTAGAGGCGTCTAGTTTCTGTGTCTGGGCACTAGTTACCTGAGTACGTTACACTATTTGAAAGAATACACACACAAGAGGGTACTGGGGTGGGCCTACCTCCAAGTGGCCCTTGTTTACACACACACGACGGACTTATTTTGTGTGTAATTTGTTCACTTGATATTAGACTATGTTATCTTAATTTGTTATAATAGACACAGGTTTTGCATAGAGAGCTTAGCACTATGGGCACTGATTACTTGATGTTTCAATAGCGAGAGATGTGATTTATTGACGACTTGGCAACTATCGCCTAAGGCCTCCTGGCACCACGAGGGCAGGCCTTGACTACACACGAAGTTCACTTATTTTTCCTTTAACACAAACGGTCGGATGGTAATCACTATGATATATTGCTTAATATGTTGAGACACACTTTAAAAGTTATCTGACTGTGTTTAGTTCCTGTATCACTGAAATGTCCCTAGTTATATATTGTTTTCCGCGGAGCTCGCACCGCGTGGCCCTTCCCCTCTCACACCCAAAACCACCTCCCCAAACCCCAAACACTATCGCGTTTTGGGCAAGTTACCCCTCCACTCTCTCAATTTTTTTTTTTTTGGACATTCCCTGGTAGTGTGTGGAAATACTGAAAAGTGTATACTCTTTTCAACTTTGTCACCTTAATTCTCGTCCTATGTCTTTCATTTTGGTATCAATGCGTTCGCAATAGAATTCCCAACAGAACTATGTGCATATAATGTCAAAGACAGCAGCGCGCTCCACCCGCCGACAAGATGAATGTAGGCCAAGGGTACCAGAAAAAGAAAGCTGAGCCACCCTCACGCAACTCTCATTACATTAGAGAGCGTGATAATACTGAAAAGTGTATACCCTTTTCAACTTTGTTACCTCAATTCTCATCCTAGGTTTTTCAATTTAGCATCAATGTGTTCGCAATAGAATTCTCTACAGGACTAAAGGCATATAAACTCCAAAAGCCCGGCTTACCATCCGCAACAAACAGAGAAAGCGAGAGCGTGTTACCAGGGAGCGCACAAGAGCGATAAAATGTATACACTCTTTTCATTCTGGTCACCTCAATTGTCATCCTAGGTCTTTCATTTTGGTATCAATGTGTTCGCAATAGAATTTCCAACCGGAATATATGCATGAAATGTCAAAATCAGCACCGTGCTCCACCCGCTGACGTGATGAAAGCACGGCGGACCATCCTCACAAAACAGAGAAAGTGAGAGAAAGTAACCCAGGAGCACTCTAGTGCAATGTAATGTCAACACTCTTTTCACTTTGGTTATCTCAATTCTCGTCATATGTCTTTCATTTTGGTATCAATGTGTTCACAATTGTATCTGCTGGCATTTTACGCTTTGCTTGGATCTGAAGGGTTTTAGGCTCACCACGATGCAATCTGATAGTACCACACGTGTATATACCTATCTTCAAGCAGCAATTCACTCATTCAAACCGACTTATAATAGTTATCCATATATAAATGGTAATCTTTGTTCTACCTGTTAACCTGTCATATGAAGAAAGATTGTCAAAGCTTATATTACATTCTCTAGAAAAGCAAAGAATTAGGAGTGACATATGGTAGAGGTGCACAATGGGATGAATGGACATAACAAAGGGGACATTAATGGGGTATTAAAAGTAGCAACACAAGACAGAACTCGAAACAAAGTGTAAAAATTGGAAAAATTTAGATTTAGGAAAGAACTGCATGGGTAAATACACTGGGTTTGTACCTTAAGCCCAGCAAACACAGAACGTTTGTGGACGTTTTTAAATGGTTCCACAAAGGTAATACTGTAACTTTTGACATAAATACGTATATCTGATGTTCTTAAAACCAAAGGATATAACTAAAAACATTTATTCTTGAGACACAGTTTTTTAAGATTTATGTAAAAATTTAAAAATAATAGTAAATGCTATGGAATTATAATGTTTTCATGCTTTATATTTAAGAATAAATAACTTTCAGTCAACATTTAGTTTTTTTGTTTACTTTCTGTAAAGCTATCCAGTTTACGTTCTTATAACTTAAATATAACATTTATATGACGTCAGTATAACGTTATTTACACGACATCATTACGTTATTATGATGTTATATTAACGTATAATTCCTGTGTGAAAACCAATATATATATTGAACTTTATGTTTTAAACCTTGTAAAGTTATCATAAAACTTGGAATAAGACGGTAAGCATGCTTTACTTATGAAAATATACAAACAAATCAACAAAAACATTTAACATAAAAAACAAGAACATAACATAAATTAACAGCATGCATGGGAGTTAATTGGAACTCTGTAATATTGCATACATGAACCTCCCAGCAAACATTTTCATGTTTTTAAAACATCCTAAAAACGACATTTCATTGTTTTCAGCACGTTTATAATTATGTTTAGAAAAGGTTTTTTGAGAACTTTTATATACAACCTTAGAACGTAAATAATTAACATTTCTAAAAACTTTTTTATAATCTTTTAATTACCTACATTAAAACGTTTAGGGTAAATTAGGGTATAATAATTTTTTAATTCATATCTGAAATAGAAAGGGAGAGAAAGAAAGAAGACATATCTGAGAAAGAAATGGACATCCTATATATGTATGTGTAAATTACAAATAAATAGGGTACAAAAAGAGAATTAAAATATTATATTTATTTAATTAAGAATGAGTAATACAGCAAAATATATGTAATAGCTCGAAATATATAGACTATATCTATAACAGAATATAAAAGTAAAAATTTAAAAATCTATAAAAATCTATATATGTAATATGTGAACACAATAGATTTTGTGATCATGCAGCCTGTGATTCATGTCATGCTGAGATCAGTCTGACGTTACAAGCAGTTATTGTTACTTAAAACTAAAACAAGTAAAATTTTCCGAGTATACATATAACACTATAGTTTTTCTATGACTAATAATAAAAATCTATTAATCAAAAGTTTAGGACTAATTAACTAAAAATAAAAATCTACAAGTGAATGTAAACACAGTCAAGTATAATATTCATGTAGAAAGAGAAAGAAAAAGAGAGAGAAGGAAAGAAAGAGAAAGAAAGAAAGGGAGAAAGAGAAAGAAAAGAAAAAACAGTCATGTATAATATTTATATTAGCACCATGCAATATAACTTAGATTAAGTAAAAAATCTCAGACATTTTTAAATCAAATGAAATATGAGAGCCAGAGAGAGAGACCCAGAGCCAGAGAGAGAGAGCGCCACAGAGCCAGAGCGAGAGAGTGTGAGCCAGAGAGAGAGAGTCAGAGAGAGAGTGAGAGCCAGAGAGTGAGAGAGAGAGAGCCAGAGAGAGAGAGACAGAGCTAGAGAGAGAGAGCCAGAGAGAGAGAGCCAGAGAGAGCGAGAGAGCCAGAGAGAGAGAGAGAGAGACAGAGCCAGAGAGAAAGAGAGAGCCAGAGAGAGAGAGAGAGAGCCAGAGCCAGAGAGAGAGAGAGAGAGAGAGAGAGAGAGAGAGAGAGCCAGAGCCAGAGTGAGAGAGAGAGAGCCAGAGCCAGAGAAAGAGAGAGAGCCAGAGAGAGAGAGAGAGAGAGAGCGCCAGAGAGAGAGAGAGAGCCAGAGAGAGAGAGAGAGAGCCAGAGACAGAGAGAGAGAGCCAGAGAGAGAGAGACAGAGAGAGCCAGAGAGAGAGAGAGAGCCAGAGAGAGAGAGAAAGCCAGAGAGAGAGAGAGAGAGAGAGCCAGAGAGAGAGAGAGAGAGCCAGAGAGAGAGAGAGAGCAAGAGAGCCAGAGAGAGAGAGCGAGAGAGAGAGAGAGAGAGAGAGAGAGAGCCAGAGAGAGAGAGAGAGAGAGAGAGCCAGAGAGAGAGAGAGAGAGAGCCAGAGAGAGAGAGAGAGAGAGAGAGAGCCAGAGAGAGAGAGAGCCAGAGAGAGAGAGAGCAAGAGAGCCAGAGAGAGAGAGAGAGAGCCAGAGAGAGAGAGAGCCAGAGAGAGAGAGAGAGCAAGAGAGCCAGAGAGAGAGAGAGAGAGAGAGAGAGAGAGAGAGAGAGAGAGAGAGAGAGAGAGAGAGAGAGAGAGAGAGAGAGAGAGAGAGAGAGAGAGAGAGAGAGAGAGAGAGAGAGAGAGAGAGAGAGAGAGAGAGAGAGAGAGAGAGAGAGAGAGAGAGAGAGAGAGAGAGAGAGAGAGAGAGAGAGAGAGAGAGAGAGAGAGAGAGAGAGAGAGAGAGAGAGAGAGAGAGAGAGAGAGAGAGAGAGAGAGAGAGAGAGAGAGAGAGAGAGAGAGAGAGAGAGAGAGAGAGACAGACACAGACAGAAAGACACACACACAACAAAAGAGGAGACAGAACAAAATTAAGGCAAGGAGAGAGAAGACAGAACAGAAACAACAGAGAGAGGAGAGAAATGAGAAATCATTGAAGAGAAGGGGAAGAGAAACACAAGATAAGAATAAGATACAAGAAAAATATACAAGATAAAAATGACAAATGAATACCACAAATATAAAAAGTAAAGGAAGAGAGAAGCTAGAAGAGACAGGAAACGAGAGGTGTTAGAAGAGAGGAGGAAAGGAGAGATTAAAAGACAAGAAAAACAGGAGAGAAACGTAAAAGAAATAAAAAAAAAAGGGACATTTGTGAGGAGAGAAAATAAAGAGACCAGAAAAGACCATATATCAAGAGTGTGAGGATAAAGACTTATATATTTTCTTAGTAGACATCCTCTGGCTCTTGTTGCCCCTCTTGTATACGAATTGTACTTGCAAGCTTTCCCTGAAAAGATATTAACAAAATTAATATTTAATTATTTATTTATATAAATTACACACACACAAACTTTATATAATATATATATATATATATATATATAATTTCGTAAACCTCACCCTGTAAACATTCATGTTTCTACATGTTAAACAAGCTACGAGGATGAGGGAAGGGGATGTTCCCTCCATGCTGGATATTATATTTACCAGGAAAGAGAAAGATATATTTATCATTCAGTACCTCCCTCCTTTGGTACCTCCCTTTTCCTCCTTTCAGTACCTCCCTCCTTTTACCCAAGTGACATTGTCACTTGGGTAAAAGTGACCATGTCTTTTTGGGAATAAAGTTTGTACCTTAAGCCCAGCAAACACAGAACGTTTGTGGACGTTTTTAAATGGTTCCACAAAGGTAATACTGTAACTTTTGACATAAATACGTATATCTGATGTTCTTAAAACCAAAGGATATAACTAAAAACATTTATTCTTGAGACACAGTTTTTTAAGATTTATGTAAAAATTTAAAAATAATAGTAAATGCTATGGAATTATAATGTTTTCATGCTTTATATTTAAGAATAAATAATTTTCAGTCAACATTTAGTTTTTTTGTTTACTTTCTGTAAAGCTATCCAGTTTACGTTCTTATAACTTAAATATAACATTTATATGACGTCAGTATAACGTTATTTACACGACATCATTACGTTATTATGATGTTATATTAACGTATAATTCCTGTGTGAAAACCAATATATATATTGAACTTTATGTTTTAAACCTTGTAAAGTTATCATAAAACTTGGAATAAGACGGTAAGCATGCTTTACTTATGAAAATATACAAACAAATCAACAAAAACATTTAACATAAAAAACAAGAACATAACATAAATTAACAGCATGCATGGGAGTTAATTGGAACTCTGTAATATTGCATACATGAACCTCCCAGCAAACATTTTCATGTTTTTAAAACATCCTAAAAACGACATTTCATTGTTTTCAGCACGTTTATAATTATGTTTAGAAAAGGTTTTTTGAGAACTTTTATATACAACCTTAGAACGTAAATAATTAACATTTCTAAAAACTTTTTTATAATCTTTTAATTACCTACATTAAAACGTTTAGGGTAAATTAGGGTATAATAATTTTTTAATTCATATCTGAAATAGAAAGGGAGAGAAAGAAAGAAGACATATCTGAGATAGAAATGGACATCCTATATATGTATGTGTAAATTACAAATAAATAGGGTACAAAAAGAGAATTAAAATATTATATTTATTTAATTAAGAATGAGTAATACAGCAAAATATATGTAATAGCTCGAAATATATAGACTATATCTATAACAGAATATAAAAGTAAAAATTTAAAAATCTATAAAAATCTATATATGTAATATGTGAACACAATAGATTTTGTGATCATGCAGCCTGTGATTCATGTCATGCTGAGATCAGTCTGACGTTACAAGCAGTTATTGTTACTTAAAACTAAAACAAGTAAAATTTTCCGAGTATACATATAACACTATAGTTTTTCTATGACTAATAATAAAAATCTATTAATCAAAAGTTTAGGACTAATTAACTAAAAATAAAAATCTACAAGTGAATGTAAACACAGTCAAGTATAATATTCATGTAGAAAGAGAAAGAAAAAGAGAGAGAAGGAAAGAAAGAGAAAGAAAGAAAGGGAGAAAGAGAAAGAAAAGAAAAAACAGTCATGTATAATATTTATATTAGCACCATGCAATATAACTTAGATTAAGTAAAAAATCTCAGACATTTTTAAATCAAATGAAATATGAGAGCCAGAGAGAGAGACCCAGAGCCAGAGAGAGAGAGCGCCACAGAGCCAGAGCGAGAGAGTGTGAGCCAGAGAGAGAGAGTCAGAGAGAGAGTGAGAGCCAGAGAGTGAGAGAGAGAGAGCCAGAGAGAGAGAGACAGAGCTAGAGAGAGAGAGCCAGAGAGAGAGAGCCAGAGAGAGCGAGAGAGCCAGAGAGAGAGAGAGAGAGACAGAGCCAGAGAGAAAGAGAGAGCCAGAGAGAGAGAGAGAGAGCCAGAGCCAGAGAGAGAGAGAGAGAGAGAGAGAGAGAGAGAGAGAGAGCCAGAGCCAGAGTGAGAGAGAGAGAGCCAGAGCCAGAGAAAGAGAGAGAGCCAGAGAGAGAGAGAGAGAGAGAGCGCCAGAGAGAGAGAGAGAGCCAGAGAGAGAGAGAGAGAGCCAGAGACAGAGAGAGAGAGCCAGAGAGAGAGAGACAGAGAGAGCCAGAGAGAGAGAGAGAGCCAGAGAGAGAGAGAAAGCCAGAGAGAGAGAGAGAGAGAGAGCCAGAGAGAGAGAGAGAGAGCCAGAGAGAGAGAGAGAGCAAGAGAGCCAGAGAGAGAGAGCGAGAGAGAGAGAGAGAGAGAGAGAGAGAGCCAGAGAGAGAGAGAGAGAGAGAGCCAGAGAGAGAGAGAGAGAGAGCCAGAGAGAGAGAGAGAGAGAGAGAGAGCCAGAGAGAGAGAGAGCCAGAGAGAGAGAGAGCAAGAGAGCCAGAGAGAGAGAGAGAGAGCCAGAGAGAGAGAGAGCCAGAGAGAGAGAGAGAGCAAGAGAGCCAGAGAGAGAGAGAGAGAGAGAGAGAGAGAGAGAGAGAGAGAGAGAGAGAGAGAGAGAGAGAGAGAGAGAGAGAGAGAGAGAGAGAGAGAGAGAGAGACAGACACAGACAGAAAGACACACACACACAACAAAAGAGGAGACAGAACAAAATTAAGGCAAGGAGAGAGAAGACAGAACAGAAACAACAGAGAGAGGAGAGAAATGAGAAATCATTGAAGAGAAGGGGAAGAGAAACACAAGATAAGAAAAAGATACAAGAAAAATATACAAGATAAAAATGACATAAATGAATACCACAAATATAAAAAGTAAAGGAAGAGAGAAGCTAGAAGAGACAGGAAACGAGAGGTGTTAGAAGAGAGGAGGAAAGGAGAGATTAAAAGACAAGAAAAACAGGAGAGAAACATAAAAGAAATAAAAAAAAAGGGACATTTGTGAGGAGAGAAAATAAAGAGACCAGAGAAGACCATATATCAAGAGTGTGAGGATAAAGACTTATATATTTTCTTAGTAGACATCCTCTGGCTCTTGTTGCCCCTCTTGTATACGAATTGTACTTGCAAGTTTTCCCTGAAAAGATATTAACAAAATTAATATTTAATTATTTATTTATATAAATTACACACACACAAACTTTATATATATATATATATATATATATATATATATATATATATATATATATATATATATATATATATATATATATATATATATATATATATATATATATATATATATATATAGACCAATTATATATATATATAATTTCGTAAACCTCACCCTATAAACATTCATGTTTCTACATGTTAAACAAGCTACGAGGATAAGGGAAGGGGATGTTCCCTCCATGCTGGATATTATATTTACCAGGAAAGAGAAAGATATATTTATCATTCAGTACCTCCCTCCTTTGGTACCTCCCTTTTCCTCCTTTCAGTACCTACCTCCTTTTACCCAAGTGACATGGTCACTTGGGTAAAAGTGACCATGTCTTTTTGGGAATAAAGTATGCAATGCATTATAATCTGGAAGAAAATGAGCTTGAAGCAGTTGAAAAACCTGACTTGTGGAGAGGTCATTATGGGGAACTCAGATATTTCCTTAAGGAATTTGACAAACACTTGCTGTTAGGACATGAAGTAAATGAGATGTATGTCAAGTTTTGTGAAATATATGATAATGGCACAACAAAATTTATACTAAAGCCTAGATGCAGAACTAGGAAAAGGGGAAAAATTGCCCAAACATACAAGCAATACAAAGATGCGAGAAACAACAATAGCAGTAAGGAGAGGGGCAGAAAGACTATGACTTTCGGTCATATTCAACAACACAAATATACATACACA